>NC_136530.1:7287705-7585925 GCF_910591455.1 Pholis gunnellus
GGTGAGGTAATGACACTTTTTGCTAATGCAGATTCGCTTGTTTGGCATTAAGTAATATTTTAAATATACTGTCAAACATTTTGAAATAAGTAAGATTAAGAAAGCTTGGTCGCCTAGGAATATCTCAATTCAATATGATTTAGTTTTCAATGACTATAAATAGCAGCATAAGACTCAATAAATGATATGTCTGTAACATACTTGAGCTCACATCAAGTTGATAAAAGTCTAAGCTAAATATCATCAGAAAGTCCTTGTTGCAAGCGGATACAATTTTAGGCTATATGTGACATTTTTTATATTTAACAAAATGCAAAACAGGGTGTCTAAGTATCGCATTATATTTTTGATTTAAAAGGCAGCTCATCCAGAATGAGGGTACACTTTGTTCCATCCACTTGGTGCTTTTAATGGTGGCTTAGTGGGACACAGTGTCTTGCACTGAATGCAGCCCTGTCTCAAAGGGCCACAACAGGCTGCAGAGAGCTGTGCAGTCTTGCTGGTGGTCTGCTCGGGCCTGGTAAAGACATTAGTGAAGCATTCTGGGAGAACGGGGAGTCCCATAGACGGCGCTCACTTCTCTAAATAAACATTAGTCTTAAAAAGTTTGGCCCCACGACCTCAGCGTGATCGCATTTCACTCTGGATGGTAAGCTTACATTTTATCGCGAGGTTTCCGTCCCCCCCGCCCTAAATTTTGGAAAACGCACACTTTCACGCTGAAAAGGATTAGATAAACAATGTTTCATTTTCACCTCGAGGCTGCAGTGTCCTTGGCATTTTCTTATATCACACCCCGCGCTGACTTTTGGTTAACTTTGCTGGGTCGCCTCCACGTTTGAAGTGAAATCATTACACTCTTAAAAACCATTAGGCAGAAACCAATACACACACACATATATATATATATATATGTAATAGTTACGAAATCAAACAAACTGAAATGAACGTTGTGTCATATGTGATATGAAAAAATGTGTTTGTTTTTGTTTAGCAAAATTTGTCCACGGTTTTAATAAGCCTATATTAATTACACTAATGAGGGTCACATGTCCTAATTAGAAGAAATATACATGTTAAGCAAATATTTATTTTAAAGATTGTTTTTTTTAATTCTCTAATTTTAAAATGAGCTGTCAAAAAAGACTAAAAGCAATAACTTGCCGTCAACTCTACTCAATTATCAATTTAATTTAATCCATAACGGCATGTTAATACTTTTGTTTTGTCTATGGGGAGAAAATTAAACAATCTTTCTGCAAACTACAAGAAATCGACGAGGGGGGGGAAACGTTTAAATCCTAAATCAATAATCATAGGGTGTAATAAACGGGTCGGACCGCCGCCATTACTCGCAGCGGATCCGCGCTGTGGGTCTAATGCTGTTGGCATCAAAGGTCAAATGGAAGAAGCCGTAAAAGCGCCCACATGACGCCGCTGATTGTGCGCGAGAGCGACCGGCAGCAGCTGCGCCTCGCTATCAAAGCGGTGCAGAGAAAAGTGCTGCGCTCCCGGTGAAGCCAAACCGAGGAGAGGGGTTGATGGAGAAGGCTCGTGTTGCCCTATAGGTCCGAGGACCACCAGGGGACGTTGAAGGTCCCCCAAAGGTTCCCATTGAGGGAAAAAAAAACGTTTAATTTAATTAGCCTAAATAATAGTAGCCTTTAAGTGAATGTGTAGAGTTTTTGGATTACATTGCTCCAATAGTCCATGTTGATTTTACACCAGTGTTGGAATTAAGGGGAGCCCGAGGGCAGCCCCCCCCCCCCCCCCTCACATGAGACCAGCTGAGCTCCCAGAATGCAATGTTCAAGTGCTGGGGTCACAAAAACTGATGATTAACTGTTCATTTGAGCAAAATGTCTACTCCTGTGGTTGATATAAGAGATGGAGATCATCGTAATCATCAAAAATGTAATCAAACTCCTAAAGACGAGTACAATCAATATTTAAGAGAAGCTAAAGCTGGAAGTGATGCCGTTTCTGCAGGTGATGAACCTGAAATAGAGCTAAGATGCATATTGTGTCATTAAGTGGAGACCTTTAAATTGTTCACCACTGCTCAGGGGTCACATTGTTCTGCTTCATTAATGTTTCTGAATCTTATTGGTCTGTTTTAAATATGCGCATGGCTCTGCGCACTCCACTTCTGTCTGTAAACTGTAACTATCTCCTGGCAGGTGTGCATGGTGTCGGTTATTGGATCAACACGTGCATCGTGTGTTTTTATCTGTGCCCATGTGTAACTTTTTGTTGCCAGATCAGGTGGCTGATCTGACTCCTCTTAATCATCTTGGGCACCTTGTGTGGACACTCAGAGTATAGGATGATGTTTTCACTGTCACGTAAAGCAGATGCAGTTGTATACGGCAGTTAACCGGCAGAGTTCTTTCTATTCTCATACCACTTATGTCAGAAGGTGTACCAAGAGTGAGATTTTAATTTGAACACTTTCTTAACTCTTTAACAGGTTCATCATTTGTTTCATTTTAATGGCTCTAAAGACAAATATCTGATTAAAGATTACAACAACAAATAGGAACAGAAGGCCCCAGACTTTACAGTAAACACACATCTTCACTCTTCTAAAACAGGCCTGAATGAATGCTATCACCTGCTATCATGTTCTGGTGACCTTTGCAGGATAATATCTGCAGTCATTAATACCCCTGCCCCGACACTGTGTATGTGTGTGTGTGTGTGTGTGTGTGTGTGTGTCTGTGTGTGTCCGTGCGCGCCCTCCTGCAGCAGGTGTTCGTTTAGTGTGTCAGAGTTGGCGGGGCGAAGATCTTCCAAAGTTAATATTGTGTTTCCAGAGATGATGGGGAGTTCACTGTCCTCGCTTTATTTACACATTCTAAATTAATTAAGCGAAAGGATTCCTCTGTCTGTTGCAAAAACACAGAGGCTGGAGGGAGACTGGGAGCAGCGAAAAAGGGGAGGCTGTGATTTATAGCGGCGGTGCAGCTAGAGCCGCGGCTCGCCTCTCCTCCAGGCCGGGGAGCCGCGGACCGGGCCAACATTCCTCTGCGGGGGCGTGGAGGCTCGTCTGCCACACACACACACACACACACACACACACACACACACACACACACACACACACACACACACACGGAGGAAAAAGAGAAAGATGAGGGGGGTAGGTATAGGGGTTAAGATAAAGTCCTATTTGTTTCATAGCTTTTGAGTTGCTGGTTTCGTCAGAGAGGTTGTCCCCAACCCGTCTCCAAAGTCGGGTACCACAGACTTTATGGACAAGTGTGTGCGATGGAGCGGGATGAAGGCCATTTCTTAAAAAAGTCAAGTCTGGATGGTTTGTTTTCATTATTAGCAGTCCTGTATACTCCCTGAAATATAACCCAGCTACAGCAGTTTCCAATTGAACAGATCTGAGGCCTGGTGGGTCTCTATTCTGAGGAACTATACGTTCAGGAGACTGCAAGGTTCAGATGAAAATAGTCGACTTTCCAAATCTAACACCTGCTTTTGTTCCTGAAGTGATCAACAGAAAATAGAACTACAATAATTATACAGGTGTTTTTGTTAAGCACCTGCTCCATGTGTCTTGATCGTCCTATCTGGCAACATCTTGTTTCTGCATAATAAATCAGCCCGTTGAAAGGCAGAATTAATTATTAAGGTATAAAGGTTCATTTCAGGGGGACTAAAACACCAAAGGATCCTAGATATGTGTGTGTGTGTCCATATAGCACTATGATGCCTTATAATAGGCCACTGTGTATTTAAGTATAGGCCTAAACGTTGTTGCTTCAGGGCATATATTATATTATAGTTGTATACATTTTGTGAAGAATGTCTTTAAACTGTTTCAATTGACGAGCCTGACCTTGAGGCCCCACTTACACACACACACACACACACACACACACACACACACACACACACACACACACACACACACACACACAAACACACACACACACACACACACACGCACACACACACACACAATGCACATACAGTGGTGTCAGCACAGCCTCTGTCCTCGCGCCCTTCAAGACGCAGCAGTGCACTGTGCATCGATCAGGGACGCCACGTTATTGGCAAGGCAGGAGAAGATTTAAGCAAAACGATTTCATTTAATCCCCTGCTGTCACGCGCTGTTTGGGACGGAACTCTGATGATAATTTGATGATGATAACAATAATACGGTCTATAATCACTTCATCTCATATGACGTAGGACTTTCCCTGCGAATCTCAAAAGGAGAAGAAGAGATAAATCTAACGTTGACATCTTCCGTCTATAAATATATTATAGCAGCAGGACCATATATGCTTACGCCCAAACGGAGCACGTGGGAGCGCTTAGACAGAGATGGGAATTGCCTTAAAATGTATAAATGTGTTTTTGGTGACTGTAGAGTCTTTTGGCTGTCACTTCACATATCACTCAGCCGTGGTTTCGTTTGAGAGGACGTCACGAGAAATGACGGATGTCGTGATGCCTAAATAAAGGCACGCTGGGACTGTGGGTGGTCCCGAAGTGACAAACCCGCATCCTTCTGAAATATACGAACGCGTCAATATATATGAGCGGTGATGGGATCATTAGGACGAACACGAAAAATTAAAGGGCGGCTGGGAAGGTTTTGAGGAAGAGCGAGTTCCAGGTATACTCCGGTCGCGAGCCTGTGATCTTTCCAAGCGGAGATGGACGGTGATGGTGCGCGTTCGAGCTGAAAATCCGTAGAAATTGGTTGAGTCTCCAATCGTCCGTTTTCAAAGGCCGGTGCCTTTGGCTGAACCTCCTCGTGGCAGAGCCAGTGCGCGCGTGCGTTATTGCTTTCTGTACCCGTGAGTTTTATTGGCTTAGTTTTCGTTCCTGCCGTTATTTAAACGTTTTTTAACCACCTCTGCAAACGCCTCATGTGGATTTTTAATGGACTGATGCGGTGCGTAATGACTCCCTGCCAGAGCGAGCGTGCACAGAAGAACTTCAATAGCCTGCTAAATGTTTTTTTCCACCTCATTTACTCCGCAAATTATGCATGCAGGATATCAATTAACACCACGGATACACGGCGGGAGAAGCACTAATCAAAATTATTTCCCCCAAATCCTCACGCGATATTTATCAAATGTCCAATTTGCACCAACTGGGAGAGAGAAAGGGAATAAAGGCTGCGTCCCGATAAAGAAAGTAGTCATGTGTTGGTTTTCGTTTCAAAGACTTTCAGTGAGCTGTGCTGAAGGAAAACAGAGGAGTCAGCCCTCCCACCCTTCATCCTTAATAATCATCTGTCAAAACACCCGCAAACTAATTTAACCATTTTGCACACAGATCTGGTAAATAAAGGAGGCTTTACACCCCCTTCTGTCTGGAAACATGTGCTCCAACAACTCTGAAAAAGACCAATAGGCCTGTTTTTCTGTGGCCGGACGAGTCCCACTGCTTCTTTTATAGTATCCCGAGACAACACACGATGACATGAAAGCGGAGCAAACCGAGGGCCTTTAGAGAAGATTGCTTTTCAGGGTCTAAATGTGTGTGGCTGGTCTCACAGGGGACCGCTCGCTGCGCGCACATTCAGTCCTCTGGGCCAGGGTTCCGCACTGACAACATCAACAAACGGCCAAAAAGCCGCATTATGGTGGATTAGGGAGCCCGATGAAAAATGCTGCTACAAATTAGCAACGAAAGCCCGAAAGACCGTGGGTATATCCTTGTTCACTTTCAATTACAGACCGCCGAGCCCTGCTAACGCCCCCATTCAGCCGGGGCCTTTGTAACTTGCTAGAAAATGGTCCTTTACAAGCGAGCGAGAGCCACACAAGAGGAATACTTGCCCACTGTTGCGTGATATTCATGACTGTTATATACATCAAGTCGTGTTTGAAATAATTCCACTGAATCTGGTGCGTTTTTCACACCTGAAAAGAGTCCTGATTAACTGCATAAGAGACTCATCTTGTGTTTTTTGTGTGTGTGATCAGCTTGTTCTAATCGGTCAGTGTCCACACATAAATGCTTTATATTTATGAGCTGCATGATTAGAACAAGAAAAGCTTAAATTAAATGTTAAGATTTGACCAGAATGTGCAAATATAACAAGTTGAATATTTTTACTGAAGGGAAACTCAGAAATAATGATACAAGGAAACAAATGAAACAACATTCTAAATGAAAAGAAATAAAACGTTGACTTTCATTTGTATGTTTTTATTTTATTTTACACAATAAGCATTTAAATTAATTAAACTCACGTGCTGTAGTTTAGTCTATTTGAACCCCTTCTTATTTGTTTAACTCTGATGATTCCACTTTCCGAATAAAAAAATAAATTAACGATTTGTTGTTTTTTCAAATTCACAAACATTTATTATTCTTGTCATTACAACAACAAAAAATGACCTATGAACATTTAGGTGTCTCTCTCTCTCTTTCTCTTTCTCTCTATTGGCAACACATGACATACTGTATGTTTCACAGAGTAAAAATGTGAAATAGATAAGAACGGACAACAGTTAAAAAGTTGAGAGAGGTAATGCGCTCTTTTATACCAAAACCACATAACCTAGTGTCCACTGACGACATGAAAGGACATTGTCACAAATTCACTATGTAGAGGAGATTCATTGGAGGAGGGAGTGATAGTGGGAAATGGTGTCAGAAGCCCCCTTTGTCTCCATGTGCTTTCTAAGTAAAACCTGAGTTTGCCGTCTCTGTCAGCCTATGTCAACAACAACAACAACAGTGCCATTTTCTCACGACGCACAAAATAAAAACAATGCAGGTCATAATAAAATTCTCAACTATTTAAAAAAAAAATCATCCCCGTATCCATAGGTGACACCTTTTAACTTATGTTAAAAAATAACAGGATCTTTTTTTTTTCTTCCACTGACAAATGGAGGCCACCGCCAGATTGCAGGTCAGCACTGTTTAAAAAGACCCTTCTTGCATTTGTCTCTCAATATTATACACATATGTACACACCATAAATAAAGCTCTCTCCTCTTACAATGATAGGAAATGGGGAGAGCCTGAACACTCTTTTTTTTCACCAAGAATGTACAGCCTACCTTCACACAGGAAGAAGCCACAATTGGCTTTATAATAAAAGATTTTCATTCTTTTCTTTTTTTTTAGAAAGGACAAGTGTTCATATTTGGGGTTTTGCTGGAAAAAGTCTGACCCTGTGGCCCGACCGCCTGTAATATGCTGTCCTGCGATAGACTCAAATGATTGGAAGCAGAGGCCAGCGCTGGGGTTAATATGGCCAGGATCTGAGCCTGGCTGCCCGGCTGCACGCCGTAGGAAGAGGCGGTGGAGTTGGCCGCACCGATGATATTGTCAATGGAGAACGAAGGCCGACTCGGGGCGCTGGAGTCCGTCTTGAGAGGCGGCAGAGACGGGCTTAGTTGGGGATAAAAAGGCTTTCTTAAATCGGCCCCTAACAGGGAGGGAAGGTGATGCGGCGCGGAGAATATGGAGGCTGACGAGGGCAAGGTGCAGGGGGCGTTAGGGAACGGGAATGAGCCACCTGTGTGGTGCGGGTGATACGGGTTGTGGGCTGCGTGGAAGTTCTGCAGCTGAAGTCCATAGTTGTATCCGTACGGGCCGTATCCAAACCCAGGCAGAAAGCCACCAGTCTCCCGGAGGATTTCATTAGTGTGGTGCCTCTTGAAACGCTTCCTCCTCCGCAAGAAGCTCCCGTTGTCGAACATGTCTGCGGAATCCGGGTCGAGAGTCCAGTAGTTGCCCTTCCCGGGGTTGCCGGGCTCTCGGGGGATTTTCACGAAGCAGTCGTTTAAGGAAAGATTGTGGCGGATTGAGTTCTGCCACGCGGGGAATTTCTCCCGATAGTAAGGGAATCTGCTGCTGATGAACTCGCAGATCTCGCTGAGAGTGAGGCGCTTCTTGGGGCTTTGCAGGATGGACATGGTGATCAGGGCGATGTAAGAGTAAGGGGGCTTCACGAGAGCGCCTTTTCGGGATTTCTCCCCGATCCCGGTCCCGACCTCCGCGCTGGAACCCATCTGGTCTGACGGGCAGTCGGAGCTGCTGAGCCCGGGAGAAGAAACCCGCTCTGCCGCGTTTTGGGAGTAATTATCGTCCGAGTCATTGTCCAAGTTGAACTCGTGGTGAATGTACTTTCCGTCCTTTCCAACGGATATGTCACCCCCAACCACGTCGATGTCCACATCTTCGGACAATGCAGAGCTGTCGGACATATCCGCCCCTAAAGTCATCCTCGGAGACGCCGCTTCTCTTCCCCCCTCTCTCCCCAGATTTCCTCCTCCTCTAGTCCGGCGAGGCTACTCTCCGTCTCCCCCCCCCCCTTAGAACCACACAGGGCTTTTGCTGCAGCTTTATCTCCAACTACTGAATGCACACATGGCTAGAATCTATTGAAAAGATAAATAACTCTTTGACCTGTGGATCTGGCGACTCCTGGTCGTCCGAGGCTGGTCAAGCAGGGCCGTGCGAGCTTCTCATCGAGCAGACAACTTCTGGTTTTCAGGCGTTAAAAAAAACAAAAAAAAACAGTCACAGATCATCGATCTTGCGCCGATTTAGACTTCTTGACTTCCGGAGATGTGATTGTTTCCGTCTGTGATCAGTTTGTGCTGCAGCTCGCTGAGAAAGCTACTTCTGGATCTCCAAGTATCGTTCCAAAATATCTTTTACGCACGAGGGTTGGGTAGGTATCCAGCCAGACTATCACACTATCTCCTCTAGCTCTCAAAAGGTATTTATAGGACCATGCTGGTCACGTGGTCTTTGAGTCACTGTTACCAGGAACTGGACGAAATTGCCGTGCTAGACGTAATATTTGGATCTGCTCTTGAATCATTCAAACATATTTCGATAAAAAAAACAACTTAACAAAGAAATATCAAAAACATGTTGCCTCTTTAGGCAACTTGTAGCCTATATGGGCAATATCAGTTGTTCCTGTGCATATGATCTTATTTCGAGAATTGAAATACATTTATATTGGAGATCTGCCTTATTGTTTTCTTTATCAATATATTGACAATTTATTAAGAAAATAAAAAATTCGAGTATGAATAAACATGCTTTAAAAACTAAATAGTTTCAACGATAACCCAATTTAATCATTGAAAGGCGTTTTATTTCTGAACATAAGGTTGCGTGAGTCAATTCATTTTACTTTTTGTTTGCAGTATAAGAGAGAAGTAGGAGGTGATCCCCGATGATGGTGATTGGGATTTTAATGACATAGCCTACAAATACTAGCAAAGTGCATATCTATATTTAGACAAGCATGTAAAGGTATATGTAGAGACAAATCAAATGTGGCGTTTGTTTATAATGTAGTTAAAAGAAAGTTATACAAATATGCACTTACAGCTCAGAATCGTCTTCAAAGGAAAATATCATATTAGATTTAAAGATAAGTTCTGAAAGCTATTAATACTAATATTAAGAATTAACAATATCAATAATACATAATTGTATTTATTAAAATATACATTTGTTATTATTATTATTAAAGCTTCGCTCCTTTTCGAACCCAATGTGCTATTTGTTGGATTCAGAAATATTATACATAAAATGTGTGCCCTTAATATAAAATAATACATATCCGGATGTCATTAAATAGGCCTATTATCACTGTTTTACTTTGGCTTTTAATTAGCATGTTTAGTTTTTGTTCAGACTTGAGACATTTCGACCTGTTACATCAGTTTTTGTTTAAAGTGTTAAATGAGCTCTTCATTCTCTCCCCCTAATAAATTGGCAGATTTTTGGCCGTATTGAAATCCCCCCTCAAAGGTTTTGGCCAGTCGCCTAATTCCCTGATCACTTCCCACGGGTTTTGTTTTTGCCTTGTCAAAAAGTCACAACACTATCCATCTGCATTTTCTGCATAATTCACAAGGGCACGCCGGGGCATGGTGAGCTGCAACCTGCTCCGATTCGTCTTCGTCAGGATGAAGGCCAGCAGGGATGACGACGTGTAATGTGTGCGCGCTTATTTAGAGCATATACGGACATTCCAGCTCATTACGCCGCAGAAACACAAATGTAATGCATCTACATCATCAGCACCACATTAATCTAATTGTCTGGGGTAGAGTTTCATCTAATCTCAACTACAGTCTGATTTGTTTGTTTGCTTGTGTTATTACTCTTTATTGAAGGAGAAGACTGTTCCACTGAGGAGGTTAAGCATGCAGCTTCTCCTCTGGTCTGACCTGCCTGTCACAAGTCCTTTTAAAATCTGAAATAGACGCACTGAGACCAGCCTGACAGCTGCCCGACACACATGACGCATTACTTTCTCCACGCCTCACAAGCAGCCATACCTTGTAGAATAGATTTTTTATTATATAAAAAAAATCTTAATTAGAATTTTATTTCAATCCAAAAGCCAAAACAGTTTGCAGCCAATACAATGTATTTCTTTATGCTTATTTTTGTATTTATTTGTCTTCCATTATTTGTGCCTATACTTGTTGATTTATTCTGCGTTGGAATATGTTTGAAGATATATTACCAATATTGTATTTGACAATAAAAAGACTCAAATATATACATGTATTTTGTGTAGTTACACAATTATAGGGCTGTTTTCATTCACAGCTCTTTTTATTATTACTTAAAAAAAAATATTTACCTTCCACAGCTTACCTGCACATATGTAATTTTGTTATGGCATTTGGTGAAAAATGCATTATTTAGACGTTGATTGAATTAGTTAAATTGAACAACCTGCAGAACGTGCGCTGTAGAACGTTGCAGGTCCTTCACGTTTCCAAAGGTTCAATGAGGTTTCTGTGAATTGTCCGGATGGAGTTTCTCATCGTCGCAGTTTGTGATGTCGAGGCGCCCCCTGCTGTTGAAACCCTAACAGCTCCGACTGTTGAGATGACAGTAAACACCAGTGTTGTGTCCTATAAGCATGGATCATAATACAAATGAAAAAGAGATATGTTGTTGAGATATTTGTAGATTTTGAGATGGGGGCAAATTAGTTATTTCATTTTATAGTTTTTTATTTTACTAGGATATATATGAAGCATAACAAGTTTCACATAAAAGAACAAACACCAGCCTTCAAACAAAACAGCAAAAAGAGGTTCAAACAGGCAACATTTGTTAATAACAGGCAGTAGCCTCATTTCAATATTCAAATATTGTCTTTTTAAAAGAACATCAGAGCATAAAGTGTTAATTGTGTCTATTCCTGTGCATTACGATGTTTAAGGCCATTTGCATTTTGTTCTCAGACAGACAGTGAAAGCTAGAAGGTTGAATGAAATAAACTCTCCAAAATAGGGTTGAATTGATGATAGCTTCAAGTTAATGGGTAACCGTTCAAGTCACTCAAATTGACAATTATCAAATAGACCAACAATCGATGAATTCGCTGTCAATCAACTAATTGATTAATTAATCATATTTTATAGACTTTTGTGTGCAAAAGTTACTAACAACTAAAGCTGTCAAACAATTGTATTAAAGTAAAATAAATATTTCCTCTGAGGTGTAGAAACCTCAAGACAACAAGTGGCAACTGAAGCACGATGCTGAAAAACTCTCATGACGTGTGAAGCCACAAAGGAGCACTGGATGCTTTGAGTTGCAGCAAGAAACACAGTTCTAGATTTATTTTTTTTTAGATTTCACATCACGCAGAGACATTTCAAACACAGTGAGCTTTATTGCATGAACATCTTTCGACATTTTAAATGTAATGTCCCAGTGGTGAAGCCAGCCCCTCACAATTCTTTCAGTCCAGGTTGTGTTCATGAACAGGTGACTTTATTGTTGTAATTTAGTTATAAGAAGATTAAATTCAGCATGAGAAACAAAAATCTAACGTTTAATCAGCTTTCCAATAATGTCTCAATTTTCTTACAAACTGCCTACGCGTCATTGTTGAATAGTCAAATTTCATGATCCATATTCAGCAAGATATAGAACACCAAAAATGTATGACCAATACTTCCTCCAGCTACAAACTTTGATGGATGGAGAGATGGAGATAGACATTTACTCACTCACTCACTCACTCACTCACTCACTCACTCACTCACTCACTGACTGTATTAATCCCAGAAGCAGCTGTGCAGTACTTATCAATACATAACGTATACATTGTTAATAAATTATTGTCTGTTCTCTTAAGCAGTGGTTTCATTGTTGACTGCTGACCAGAATCACTGTAGTTAGTTAAAACCACAGCAGCAAACTCACAAACTGAAAAAAAGATATCCTTGTAAATGAGTGAAAACAATCCCACATCTTGCTTTTGCTTCCATCTAGTGGTGGAAAGTCTGAACCTAGTTCACTCAGAGTGAACTAAGAGTTGTTGAATAACTCTGTAATGAGGTTTAGCTGGTTAGAAGGCCCTTCTTTTTTAAGTTGGCCATGCTGACTGCTTTAAAGTAGCTGTAAAAGTCCCCATTCATGAATTGAGTTGATGTAGATTGTCAAAGACAATCAGGCTTTCTCTTTGGTTGGATCTTTATTAAGATGCTGTCCTCTTCATTAGAGTCTATATAGTTTTCACTTACAAGTTCTACCTGTTTCATATATGTTTGATCTGATTGACCCACCAGGTGCTACATCTGCCCCTTTGGTGCATCAATAGTTTGAGTGCAGTATAGATTCAGTGTCTGAGCGTCTCAATATCAGACCAGGATATAACACACAGACAAATGAATACATATTGTTCATAAACATTCAAACCTGAGCAGAAACAGACTCAGAGCTTTTTATTATTGTATTAAAATAAAAAAATGTTGTATCTTTATCTTTCAGTGGTTTTTATGAGTTGTGTTTTTTTGAACAACTTTAACATTTAATCGGGAACCTCAGAATGTGACCACAGTTTGCACCATCACTGAATAACCATGAGGAAAATATGAGGTGACTTCACTTCACAAATTTTGATAAATTGGTTACTATTTTGTTTATTGATTAACCAATTCATATATATATATATATCGACTGATACTTGTAGTTGATATTGTCCTTTATCAACAATTAAGGCAAATTCAATTTAATTTAAAGTCAGGATTTCAACTAATTGTTGATAATAACCAGTGAACCATGAGTAGATCTGTTATTTTTATAATAGTGAATGAGCACTGAAAGGTTGTATCTCACATGCATCCACACCCTTGAATTTAACAATATTTTTGGGAACATAAAACCCTTTCACAAGTAAAAATATAGCATTTGTTTTATTTAAATATCCTGGAAAAAGGGAAAGAGTCGAGTTAAATTCATTACAGTCTGAGTAGAGCTTTATATGGTGGAATTAAAAGTAAAGAAATGAATGAGGAAAACAACCAACAAGCTAAATAGTTTTTATATAAAACTGTGATGTAACAAACTTCAGTTCAAACTGTAAAGGTGAATACACATTAATATAACATTAGTTAGTCATTGTTGTTGGTACAATTGTTTCTCTCTCAGTTTTGACAATATGCCTGTATGTAAACAGAAGGGAACATGTGTTCTGCATTAGTATAGCTACACTGTTTGACTAATTCAGTCAATAAGTTTGATTTATAGTGTACCTTCATTTCCGGTGATTCATA
Source organism: Pholis gunnellus (assembly GCF_910591455.1). Lineage (NCBI taxonomy): Eukaryota > Metazoa > Chordata > Actinopteri > Perciformes > Pholidae > Pholis > Pholis gunnellus. The sequence goes on from NC_136530.1 coordinate 7,301,256, forward strand.
TTTAATTTACTTTCTGAAAAAAATCTTAATTCATGTGTTTTTAGATCATCATTGTGTCTAATTGTTTATTTGTAGCTATTGTGTAAAAAGTGTACTACATTTGGTTTTGAAACACATTTTGTCTTTAATTTAGTATAATGCATCATCATATTCTTTGAAGCTTGATTGATTGTTAAAAAATATTTAGATTTAAATATCGAGCTGTTTCTGAGCAGATTACTGTGTGTGTTTGTGTGTTATATATAAAAATTAAGATAAGACACACACATTGTAACTTTCAATGAACTGTGATTGGTAAAAAAACGGTTTTACTGCTTGATATTGTTGCAACCTTCTGTTGCACTAAAAGCAAATGAGATTTAAAAAAAAACATGTTTTTACAGAGAAATATATTTGAATTATCGAGAATAAAGACCACGTTTATTTTACTGTAAAAAGTGAATTTATTCAAGGCGACCTGTCGTCAGCAACAATACCATTCTTTTCTTTTAATAAAGTTTTTATACATCAACAAACTATTTACATGGAAATCAGCAGACTTGAATTGAATGAAAAATAACAAACATGTTAACACTAACGCAGGAAATATGAACGAAAGGTGGCACAATGAAATACATAAAACTCTCTGACGTACACTCATGGAATGTGTCAAACGGATCGAAATGGCTTTTGAAATAGGAATGTTTTATCATGAGGCTCGGTCATTTTGTGTCTTTTCTTATCCTGCCAAAAATACATTTCATTCAGGAACTTATAAATCTCTCGTTTAATGAATATAGGCATTTTGAATAGGCCCAATGATATTACTGTTATGCGTTTCATCTCTTATGGGCTCATTGAGGGCCTATTCCTTTAATATGTGACTATTTAGTAGCCAATAATTAACTAGGATTTAGTTTTTTGGTGATAATAATGTCTCACATATAGCGCTCTAATCCTGACGCAAAGTTGGCCTGTCTCATGTAGGTGTTGTTGTAAGAGTTCATGGGGCTGGAGAGGCCCAGCAGCTGCTCCGTGTGCTCGGCGCAGGAGCCAGGGCGCAGGGCCGGCAGGGACAGCCGGTTTCCGGAGCAGTACACCTGCGAGCTCCCGGGAGAGAACCCGGACTGGCTCATGGCGGGCAGGTGCGGAGGAGAGCCCGAGGAGGAGTACGGGTACCCGGCGGCCAGGTTGGACGAGAGGTTCCCGCTGTTTCTGCTCAGCATGTTCGCCGAGGGGTTGACAGTCTGGGTCTGGAAGCACGCAGACGGGTCGTTGCCGGTGACCGAGCAGCTGGAGGTCATGGTGCCCAGGTCACCTCCCACGTGCAGCCCCAAACCCAGCGCCTGGGAGTTGAGGTCGACCCCGGGGCCGCCCTGCAACACCGTCTGCTGGCTGATGATGTTGTCGATGCTGAACATGCTGCGCGGCTGTCCTTGGCCGACCCCGGCGGAGGTCTGGTAGTGATGCAGCATGGCCGGATGCGGGGACGTGGCGGTCAGCTGAGAGCCATAGCCAGAGCCTATCCCGGCGTACAGGGTGTTCGGGTACGAGGGCCGGCCCATTGGGGTCGGGGTGAACGCGCTGGAGCTCTGCATGTAGCCGGGGTAGGTGCTCACGTCGGTGCGCTTGAATCTCTTCCTCCTCCTCAGAAAGCTCCCGTTGTCGAACATGTCCTCGGCGGCCGGGTCTAAGGTCCAGTAGTTGCCTTTACCTGGCCTGCCGGGCTCCCGGGGGATCTTCACAAAACAGTCGTTGAGTGTGAGGTTGTGGCGGATGGAGTTCTGCCACTTCTTCGAGTTCTCCCTGTAGAAGGGAAAACGCTCCATGATGAACTTATAGATGCCCCCCAGGGTGAGCTTCCTCTCGGGAGAGTTGGCTATGGCCATGGCGATGAGCGCGATGTAGCTGTAGGGAGGCTTCCCCCTCTGGACGGGCCTCTTCCTCCGGCGGCTCCCGGTGGGCAGGTGCTCCTCGGTCAGCCCCAGAGCGGCTCCGTCCTCCACGTTTGGACTGCTCCCCCGGGGCTCCGACTTGATCAAAACGTTATCCTTCGAGCGGGCCTGCAGCATCAGAGGCGGCGGCGGCGGCTGCGGAGAGTCCAGGCAGACACTTGGAGACATGACAACAGGACTCGCCTCGGCGGGCGAGTGCTGCGTCTCTGCGGTCATGTTGCACATGCCAGAGAAGTAAGAATAATTTGCCAGATTCATAAAAGAAACAATGTGGGGATCTTGTTTTGGTTTTTTTTTTGTCAAAATGTTGGTCGCGTATAGCTTACCAGCGACTGATCCCCTGCTCTGGCCAGAAATAAACCCCTGTCCTCCTGCCCTGGTGTTTGGGTGGTGAGTGTCCAGGTGAGAGAGAGGCGTTGACAGTTTTATAAAGCGAGGCAGGAATGACGCCACTGGCTCGCCAGTGACGATGGAGGCAGGAGGGCAAAACCCCAAACAACATTTTAATAACCCTCTGACAGTATTTGACAGTAAAATCACATGAAGGATTTTTTTCCCCTGTGTACTGTTATGGTCATTCTGTTCTACTTTGATGCCAGTTTTCCAAAAGAGTTTATGATTTAGATGCTAAAAAAATACTTTTACTGTTTTGAAAAGGCCTTTTGTCGGCTGTCCAGTGTCAGATAAAGCCCAGAAATAAAGTGTTGTGTAGCCCATTGTGTCAAACATTTCCTTTAATGATTCAGGCACCAACAGAGATTTACCGATGACCCCCTTCTATCTCTCCTCTCTCCCTGCTTTCACTGACAGCTCTGTGTATATCCAGGGCAGAAACAACACTCACAGAGCTGCTCCGTGCTCCTCCGAGCCCAACAGCCAATCCACCAATTGAAAAATAATAACAAGCCACTGAAAACAAGCAATTGAGCTATCAAAGCTTTTGGGGAGGAAAAGTCAATATCCCCTTATTTCATTCCCATTTCTGGAGAGCGATAATCTAACAGTCCCAGAGAAGAGAAGAGGTGTTATCTTACGGATCTTTAAAGTAAAAACACAGTTCTGCACACAAGTGGTATATAGACAACACCCTGCAAACACAATCGTGTGATGGTGCTAGTTGATGATTTAGGCAAATAGAGGGTTGAAGTTAATTACAAAAGGTGTAAGATACACAGGGAGGTGACTGCTGTGGACTGTTGTGAATGATACGATGTCAGCAAGGCAGGCTGATCATGTCATCATGCTTTTTGCACTTTTACTAACCTGAGGATGAACAGATGGGTAATAAATTAAAGGTAAACCTGAATAAAGGCGCGGCACGACAGGGTAAGATGGTCCCTTGAATGGCTTACGGTGTAATGATGTGAATTATATGCGATGGTCTTCACAATCGGCTGATGTCAACTCAATCGAATACCTTTTGGGAGATTTCATCGATGTCATCCGTTTGTACAGATGCGTTGGGAACAGATTCACACGTGGTCAACTGTCCCTCTAACAGGCCTGATATGAACAAATATGGTAGCGATAATCCGACCAAAGTCATTAATCATAGCCGCCCACTACCCCGTCACCCTCACACCGCCAACACAGAGTAGCTGGAAACCCCCCCCACACACCCCCACAGATGATAGGACCCCTCCCGACCCAGCCGCAGCTCAGACAACACTAAGCCCAGCTAGCTACTCACAGCCAGTGGCTAACAGCTTCAGACAGGCGTGGGAGCGGGGCTGTATCCAAGCAGGATCTGCCCCCAGAGCTGCCAGGTCAGGCAGGACAAACAGGGGCTCAGGCCAGGAAACGGGCCCTCTGCCTCGGGGCCCGCGGCCTCTTGCTAATCCCCTCTTCTCCTAAACCCACCCCACTACCCCACCAGAGCCTCCCCATACCTCTGTGCACCTCTACGCTCCCTACACGCTTGTCGCAGACACTGTGCATCAATGTAACTAACATGCACATGCATTTTTGTTTTGTACACAGTGAACGCCATGCTTCAGTTTCACACTGCATTACTATACAAAATGGCTGAGATTGTGGCCCTCACTCAATACCACGACGATGCTGCTGACCTGCAACATTGGCAAACGCATTAGGGTCAATACATTAAAAGGAAAGAGGATTGAAAATGCAATTTTTTTCTGCCGTTTCACTGCTAAAATCTGAGCTCAGTTTGGCATCCTCGTATGCAACAGGTAAGCGAGAGCCGTATGCACATTATGTTTTTTGAATGGTGGATAATCCGCAGTGTGGTTACCGGCAGTCAGAAGGTGGAGGTTCCCTGAACAGGAGCTATGCAGGAGCTGAGGCCCTGCCGATTCAGGTTCATATTGATGATACAAATTCTAGCTTTGGGTATTATTGGTTGCATCTCATTGTAATGCACAGCCTCAAACATTTAGGTATAGTTTGCCTATCTTGGAGGCAGTGTTTCCTGTTGGTCGATTATAGCCTGAATCACACTTACATGTGTGACCACTTGACCACAGAATGTAGATTATCATATTTAAGGCAATGCCAAAAACAGCCTAAATATGCTGGAGTGAATAACACTTAACAATTTGTTGATTTTCTTTTTCATGCTGTGCACCTAAACGTGAATAAAGGGAAATTCAAGTAATGGATTTGTCAGGCAGGGACTGAGGTGGCCTTCCGTCCTTCAGAGAGGGCTTTTGTTTTGTTTTGCATAAGTTTCATATCAGCTTCACTTTTTGGCACATTCTGTTTGTGGCTTAAATCCTTCACATATTTCAGCTCAGCAATTAGCTCAGAGTTGCTGGAACATTTAAAAATATATCTGTTTTTTTTTTTACCCAAACCGCAAACATACAGTTATTAATAAGTTCTAAACGTGTTTTATAGAACTTAGGCAGATTTTCTCCTTCTCCCTTGAAATGAACACAGCTTTCCTTTTTTTACTTCTATGAGAGATTTAAACCCAGCAAGACATTACACAGTGGTTGGATGTGTGTGTCTCAGGAAGCATTAAAATAGAACCAAACAACCGTTGTGTTTGTGGCAGAAGCTAATCACAAAATGTGAGTTTCCATAAAGGCAGAATGAGTTGAATGCAGGTGTGTCCAGTCACAATGGCAGGGTTGTGCAATGCTTCCCCCAACATATTCCCCAGTTTTCAGTCAGATGTACACCTAAAGTCTCCGATGGTTGGTCTGCAGGTTCCTCTTTTTTAGGGCTCTCCTCCACCGAAGAAACTCTTAGTCGACTAACATTAGTTGATTTAATCAACAGATCTGTACTACAGAGTTTCTCCACAAAGAATCACACAAAAATTACTTTAAATATTATGTTTACCAGAGATATCCTAATAAGTTTCTTGGAAATAAGTAATTCAGCATGAAAAAGGCATTAAAACAAAATAGTAGACTAAGACCAAAACGGCCAATTAGTCGATTTACGTACTTTTGTTGATAAAATCCTGAGAAATATAGAGGGACAGGCAGAGTTGCTGAGTAAACACTTGGTATCCATTCATTCGCAAAGTGGCTCCAGGGGACAGGGAGGGGAAGGGGGGGGGGGGGGGCATGAGAAAAAGAGGGGGAATAAAAGAGTGAGAGACAGAGAGAGAGAGAGAGAGGGGGGAACACACGAGAGAGAGCGCAACCTTTTTCTTGCTCAAGCTCATCAAGTACGGGCCAGGGCTCTTGAAAACGCAGGGATTACCAGGGTACTGGGTCTGCTGGCCTGGGCCGCCTCTGCTCACTCCTGCACTGCACGCTACACTGCCCTGCTAAAGAACCGCACATGGTTCTCACACAGACACACACACACACACACAACCAGTCATGCTTGCTGTATGGTGCTCATCTCTCATCCTCAAAAAATTCACATGGATGCTGAACACAAATACACAAAGACCGATACTCATGCACACACGGCCTTTAAATTAATTAACAAGTACAACTCTGTTAGTCTCTGAAGTTACACACATATCCTTGAGCAACACATAGAGTCATTTTTTGCCTCAGTTTAATGGTATGTTACATTCAGAGGAGCATGCAGGCTCCATTTCTCCTGCAATTGCACATTTCAGGAACATAAACCTTTGACCTGTAATGATGCCATTGGAGATACACTGCATGTTCCTAATGTTTCTGGCTGAATAAACACCTTGCTGCCCCCGAGACACATGTAGGAAATCCCCCATTCTCCAGCACCGCTGCTCAGGGATGCTGCAGGGTTCATCCACAAGAGTGAGCACCAAGCCGAGGTCACATAGTGTGAAGACAAGCACCGTAATTAAACAATTAGGAAGTGAGCAACTCGTGCATGAGGTGGAAAACGGGGCTTTGGGTCATTTGATGGACTTTTTCGGTGTTGCTTTGAGGCCACGCTGCTCGTCATTGCAAAACTGCAGGTCTCGGTGGAAGAAAAAAGGCCACTATCTCAGCTTCAGCCCAGCTTTACCTACCTGTTATTTGTGACATCTGAGCTAAATTGAAATGACTGCAATGGTTGGAGATTTTGGGAAATGCACGTATTAGCTTTCTAGCAGAGAAATAGATAGGAAGATTGACTCCACTGACGTGTTTGTCCGTTCAATATGAAGCTAAAGCCAAGGGACGGACAACTTTGAGTGAGAGCAGGTGGAAACAGCTTGCCTGGCTCTGTCCAAAATATTAAAATATCCACCAACCGGCACCTCTAAATCTCACTAATTCAACATGTTATATCTGCCTTTGGACAGAACCAGGCTGGCCGTTTGCCCGTTTATAATCTTTATGCTATGCTATGCTCAGCTAAGCTAATTGTCTCCTTTTCCCAGCTTCATATTGAACAAACAGACATGAATGTGTATCAATCTGCTCATCTAACTCTCAGCCACAAAGCAAATATTCCTACTTCTCAAAAAGAGATTTTCCGTGAGAATATGTTGCATTTATATCAAAGCTTCTGTTGCTATCAGTAGGACATACCCAGTGTGATACACAGTGGGTGGATTTGGAGATTTTAAAGGGACAAAAATGACCAGCAGAGCCGCCCAGATAGTCTGAAGTTAGGAAGTAAACAGTGTCCTAATGCTCCACTGCGTACCGTGGTTAGCCAACAGAGAGAAGCTTATCTACTTAACACTGGGAGCCCTTGACTGACTGGTTAGGTCCTTCTGTAGCTTCACAAGTCAAGAGCAAACAGTAGAAATCCAACACCCATCTGCTCAGGAAAGCTGCAATACTATGGTTCATAAATTCATCTCTTGGATGCTGAAAAGAAATCAATAGCAAAACCCAGAAGCAAAAGCACGATAATCAGATTTAGAGCAGTGTGAGTTAGTTCAACTGAATGCGCCAAATACTGCCAATTGGCTTTACTGTATGAGGCACTGTGTATTTGAGGCATTCCTGGAAGGCTATGTGGACCAGACTGGCAGACTGGGCCGTGATGAGTAACAGCTTACCGCAAAGGGAAGAAGGGCTGGTGAGTAGGCTGCATGGGTGGGTTGTCTATGTGTGTGTTTGTAGTCATGTGTACATACATGTGTTAGGAGAGCGCACCACAACTTTCCTTTCACCTAATTCAGAATATGAATTCAAGCGGGTTTCATCTTGCATTTCTATCGCCCTAAAAATGTGTCCAAGTGGCGAAGCAGAGTATCAGTGAGGTCACAGTGACATAGACGAATCCTTCATTGGACGTCAGAGTTTCGGAGCAGAGAGAAAAAGGCAAGAGAGGTGGGCTCAGAAAAGAGACAAGGACTTTCATTCAGCGTCCTCGTAGTGCCGTCTTTCAACGTGCTCTTCTCACTCTTTCACTTCAGCTCCTCAGCCTGGATCTAGTTCTTAACTCCAGAGAGAAGTTAAAGGAAACCACCATACCACTAAAACATATTTTATTATTTAACCACAAGTTTTGCTGATTAAATCCAAAAGAGTCCATCCATAATGCACATGTTTCCATCATCAACGGCATTTGTTTTCCACCTCAAAGGCAGCTATTGGTGCTGGCATTGCCTGGTGGTGAGAGATGGACAGCACAGCCTCAATGCTTTATTACACTGAGAGAGAGAGGAGAGCAATGATAAGGCCCGGCCTTTACACAGACTGATAGGACACACACACACACACACACACACACACACACACACACACACACACACACACACACACACACACACACACACACACACACACACACACACACACACACACACATCACATGCTTGGAACACACACACATACAAATACAGGCATGTATTTGTGAGATATTTGTTTTAGTGCCAAGTGCAAATGTTCAACCTTTATCATGAAAATTCATTAAAGCAGAAAGGTCAGAATAAAACTACCTGGATGTCATCCAGCATGCTCACCGTATTAAAATCTAATTCAACTACTCTTAAAAAAAAACGTTGTCTAAAATGATACAGTAGAACTCACTGCAGAATTGCCTACATTTTGAAGCCCTCTTACAAGCATTCTCTCTCTCTCTACCCCCGGTGGTTTATCCATCCATGTGTCTGTGGATGTGACTTAGGATGGAGGCTGCTGGTCAGTGTTTACCACCCAGTCCCACACCCGCTCTCCTCACATTGTCCTTCCTGTTGTCCGAGACCAGCTCAGACAGGTGGGGTCAGCACCCATTATGTTCTTTAAGACGTGTGCACACAAACAGCCAGTAAACTGCAGGTAAGAGAACTTGTTAAGCAGACAACACATAGCGGGGAGACATAATCTTGAATGAAGTCTGTACGGACTGAGAGTATATTGTAACCTGAGAGGATTGTAGACCCTTACACCCATCTAGTGGTTACTCAAACAACTGTAGCTTTTGATATCCCCTGCCGGCAATGTCAAAGCAGATGTTGCGTTCTTTCTTTTTTGAATCTTTTTCGACTGGATCGATCTATTGACTATGTATGCTAAACCATAAACACATTGTACTAAGTTACTAACTACACCCAGTTTCATCTTCAGTAAAAATAATTGTCAGATACTGTAATGAGTATATGATAATTGAGAATAAACAAATGTGTTTGTTTTCCCTTTGCACTTGTGTTCATAGTTTATATTTACAGCATGCTACAAATTTAAATTAAATATTAGTGTTTTATACTTAGTCACATCAGTGTGCAGTTGGCATGTGGAAAGAGCTATTTATTTGGTGTTCTTTGTTTGGTAAAGTGTTTGGTGTGGCAGGAGATGTAAGATATTTTGTATTTTCTGTATGTGTTTTTGTGTGTTGAGTCTTGACAAGGAGGGTCGTAGTTTCAGAAATCGTGTTTTAGCAATTTCAAAATTAAGCATAAACCTTTCAATGTTGCTTTGAATCCGCCGCAAATACACAAAGAAGGGCGGAACGAACGTATCGCTTCTGGTTTCTACCGGTTACAAAGACGGGTGTACAGGCGGGTTGCTTCAAAACATTATGGCGTCGAGAAGAACATCAACAATGCCAAGTACTTTTAAAAGTACCTCCACCGACAGTAAAAGGTAACGTTAGTCCTCGTCGTATTTTTTCTTGTCTTTTTATTTAGTTTATTGTAGTTCGCAGGTTTGTGTCCAGTTTAATTTTAGGAGGATGTCATGTAACGTTAGAGAAGAGCCAGTCAGGCTAAGCTATTGCAGTTAATACGCTATAACGTTGTTTTATTTAGCAGACACATCACCTTTTCACACTGCTGGACCAGACATGTAGCTAATAAGTAGTCTGGGAAAGCAAATACACGTACAAGCCGTTATGTTCTTGTGAATTGTAACAATAAAGTAACTTATCGGTAGCTACTCTAAGCTAACTTGTTAGCAAAACTTTCTGTTTTGCTCGTTTTCCAAAATAAAATCACCTTTTTATTTTATAATTTGTTCTCTCATTCCTACATTTGTTAATTTGACTCCTTTTTTGGTTTGTTTTTAGCACGAAAAGTGGGAGCAATGCTAGTAAACCCAACACCTCCGGAACTGGGAAGAAAGGTGTTAAATGTAAGTATTCGTATATGTTCACGTTAAATTCATAAACGCTAATTGTTAGTTTGAGTGTAGTACTGTCACTTATCAGACATGACACATAACGTTAGTTAACTGTATGCCAAGAAATTCCCATACAGTCCTCTACCAGTGTTTTAAAACAATCTTTCCAAATTTTCTCTACATTTATTTCCTTTTAATAATCAGCTTGAATTATGTTGATTACAACATCCCATTGATGAGACGTTGTCACATCAGAAAAGTGTTGTAGTATAACGCTGCATAGAAACTTCTTAAACCATTTTCTGTAACAAAATCTTCTCACTCCACCCATATACTCAATATGTTCCAAAACAGATATTATACACAGCTTTGTGCCGTCATCTTCAAAGTGTTGTGAATGTGCTCATCTTAACTGGCTGCTTTTCTCGAGCATGTTGGTGTTCTTGAATAAAGTTTTTTTTTTTTTTTAGAGGAAATTTGTAGCTGATATAATTTAAATGATGTGAGATATGTTGAAATAAGCTTCATCAACTTCTCTTTTTTCTTTGTTAATGTCTTTTCATTGATCTTTAGCAAGTGGAACAATTGTCAAGTCTCGATACATGCAGGCTGCTGAGAAGACCTCTCTTTCAAAGGTAATACGATTTTATTTTTTTCATATAACATACGTGTTTCACTCGTGGTAATTCAACTCGGTTACGATATAGACCTGCCAATACCAAGAGATGTTTTAATGATAAGTTAAATTGTGTCAATGCAGTTCAGGTGTCTCCCTGTTGTTTTTTTATGTTCTACATTTGTATCTCACTGCACCACTATAACCATTCACAGAGTAACTCACTGACCAACGAGTCTGTTGTTGTTCCGCTGAGACCTTCCTCACCAAAACCCAGTGGTGTCAAACCGAGGGTGGGCACTCCACCAAGACGCTCAATGGCCCCTCCAGCAACATGTAAGTAATTCCTATGGTGACAACTGTGCATGTGTACTCGCACACTTGTTCATGAGAGATGAGTACATTTCTCACTATGGTTATTGTAGTGTGTTCGAGGAGCAATGATGTTAACTTCCAATCTCTTAAACTGCTTTAAAGAGGGTTTTTATATTTAGGTGTAACGGTTGTTGTTGATACTTAAGATTTGAAGTGACTAAACTAGAATCATTCACAATCTAACATGAAACTCGGCAGTGCAAAGATCTTCTTAATAACTTATTTCCCCTGAATTCTGATCAAGTCTGTAGGATAACTTTTGCGTATTTTCATGTTATTTTCCTTCCAGCAATGATGTCACAAGAAACTTCATTGCTTGGGAAAAGTATTCTGCACTCCACTTTCTCAGATGGAGGTGGCTTTCGACCAGATTTTGATATTTCAGTCATTAAAGGTAAAGTGATTTAAAGTCTTAACATTCTGGAAGTTTTGTACAAATGTGTCTTATAACAGTTTTTTGTTTTTTTTTCTTTAAGAAAAAGCAATTCTTGAAAATCCAGAGACTAATAAGAAGATCATAGAGATGGAAACATTCCTACTGGCCTACCTCACAGCTAAGGTGAGCGAGTCTTAACATATACGAAAGGCTGAACACTGCTTTTAATGCATCTGCTTCGTTAAATCAGTGTACAATAAAATGTAATCCCGGTGGTTTTTAGTGGCTTGTCCGCTGTGTTCTGTGGGGAAGAAACAGCCTGAGTCCCGTGTTGTGATTGGTCTGACTCTATCACTTTGATGTAGATGGAGAGCAACACTGCAAAGGCGGAGGCTGAGGCAGAGGCAAGGCTCATGCAGGAGATGGAGGAAGAGGAGGCGCTGTATAATGAGGTCCAGGAGAAGAAACGTCGGTACCTCCTCATGGAGAAGGACAGGCGAGTGAATGAGCTGCTGGATCTACAGGTAAGGAAACCGCTTCCTTGGTAATGACGTCTTATGATATGTGGTCTGTCTTTAAGAAAAATAAATGTTAATGCATGTCGTTGAAATAACTAAATAAAAGAAGACCATGAAAGTACTTTTTTTTGGTAATGTAAATATTTAATACATTTTATAAAATGTTTTTTTCAGAAATGTGTGTTTATAATGTAAAGACAAAGTGTGTGCACTGTGTGTGAGATAGGATGAGTACATATTACTAATATTGTAATTTTTCCATCAGATCGCTGCACTGACTCCTGTGGCGGAAACTGCCAAGCAATTCACAAAGAACTACAAGTCTTTCGCCACAGCGGTGGACACCACGCGACATGAGCTGCCTGTCAATAATTTCTACATTGACGGGGACAGAAAGGAATTCCTAGGTTGTTGTTTTTACTTTGTTTAAAAGTCATTAAACAGTTAAAGTTGTGCAAAAACACTGTTAAACATAAATGAATTAATTTAACACTCAAAAATTCAGCTAATCTTATTCAATATTTTGATTGGCTTGTCCCCAACTATATAAAATGATATTGTGATATTCATTTTTTATTTGGTGAATTCTAATTGGTTCAGGGAACTAACTGATGTCGCCTGACTCCAGCCGTGTTCTGTCCACTTGAGATGAGCACAGACAAAACAAATACAGGAATTTCTAATAAGATAAAATAAAGTAATCCTTTGAGTCCCACAGCGGGACATTTGCAGGATTACAGCAGCAGAGTGGATAGTACAAGAGACAGAAGTTAAAAAATAAGATCAAAAGTATAATAAATAAATCGCACAGTAAAGGTAAATAAAAAAAATTAAAAAATAAATATGAAAAAACATTACATTTTTTATTTTATTTGGATTGCACAGATTATTTATATTGCACAGTTGATACATTGGATTTATATTGCACATGAATGAATAACAGAATGAGGAATGGTCAGTAAATAATGTAAAATTATTATTCTGAATTAGGCAGATATTAGTGTGTTGTAGGAACTTTGTGATCAAAGTAAGAGTCATCATAAAATAAATCTTTTAATCAGTTCCTATGTGTGCTCCTGTACTCCAAATGACATGTGTGTTATATGTATTTAGCAGGAACTTATGATAGATGTTATAATCATATCCACTTTGTATCTGCTCATTTCAGGTAAAGCTGAGGCTTGCCTGAAGGAGAGTGAGGCGTTGCTGATGGAGTGCACAGAGGGAGATCAGAAGGACAACAGCACTTCTCTAGAGTGCCTTAAGGACATGAAAACCACATCAAAGGCCATCAGTCAGCAGCTGTCAGGGTAGGCACATATAGTACAGAGAACCTGGTGGTGCTGTGAATACATGATCTGCTATTTGTCAACGGTTTTCATTAATTATTATCTACGCCAGGAGAATCATGCGATCGCTTGCTCATGTGTGTGCGTCTGTCAGTGTTACATTCATTCAATCACACGTTATTGCAGTGGTGGTCATGGACGCTGCAGACACACCTGGCGGAGATCTGCACTCTACTAAGTGCACCTTTCTAGTTCCCCTTTTGTTCCTTCCCATAATATTTCACGTTATGCTATGACTGCTTTGTCATAACTGTGACAAAGTCTTCTTTAAAGAGATATTTATTTTGTATTTATATCGCTGAAACAAGTAGGGCTGCTGTTTTGGTCTTAGTCGACTGAGATTACTTTTGTCGAGGACAGCCCTAGAAAACAAAGCAGTTACTCACTCATAAAGAACTGCATGTGTAAAAATGCATCCTGACCAGCTTGCGCTTGTCCTCAAACATTGTTGTTTTCCATCTTCCTAGAACATTTTCAGAGCTGCTGGAGTTGTCGTCGTTGGTCTCCCGCCACACAATCCATGTCCAGCAGGCCACGGAGGAAGAACAGCTCGGCACCACAAGAACCCACCAGCTCTTCTGTCCTAAACAATGAAGGATGCCACGCAGCATGGGATACACAGTACATGCACTTTGGATACCCCTCAACCAATTATTTCCCCCAGTTTACATGTATTTGTACCTTTTGTGTCTTGTTTTCGTGTATGCCGTCTGATTTCTTTGCAGCTGTTTTATGATATATTGTAAATGCTAAATAATGACTGATACACCTTAATACTTTTAATGTAATAAATGCAACAAGAACCAATGAAAATATGGATTAAACGGTCAACATGGGCATTTAAAAGACAAACAACATGTTATTAGGGATACAAATAGGCCTCTCTGAGAAGAGTTGCATGGCATGGACATGTTTAAATCCATGTTACATTTGTGTTCGCTTGATAACGGAAAACTATCACAAATTCATTTAAAAATTTGACGTAGAAGCAGTGTGGCGTTCAGTTATATTAATGCTGCTTCTGTTTAGTTTGTGTCTTAGAATTAAATTTAACAGCAGCTTGTTTTGACAAATGTCTGGAAATAGTAAAACTATACGATTTGTATAATTTAATTCAAAGATCCTCCTGCCTACAACTTAAAAACAGAGCCGTCTTTTTGAACTGCTCTGCCTCAAAACTGCGCGTCTCATTCCGGATGTGACGTCAAAACAGTGACTCATTTCTATTTGCTGATTCTGGAAAGTGACGACCGGTCTGCTTTATGACCAATGAACCGCAGGAGAGCGCCTCGTCGCATGTGAGTACATGGGGGTTTTATTTGAAATATTAAGCATTTCATAGCAATTGTCATTCATAGCCAAGTTTTCTAACGTATGACAGCTCGCTTCGTTTAACTTGCGTATTATTCGATGATAGTAACGTAATTGGCGCCTTATTTATCGTTGGTGGCTAGCTAACTGCTGTAGCTAGCTAATGCCTAACTTTAGACAGCTTCGTAGTACAGTCACCAGTAGCATCTTACAGCTACCAGTCCGTAGTAGACTTTCCAGCTACTATCAGCAAACACGTTGCTGTTGTGTCCTTTTGTTGCATATCTTGCGAAAAAGAAGAAAACAAAAGCTGATTTCAAATAAAACTAGGATGACAACAATTAAAGCTAACGTGTGTTATTTCAGAGAATTGGAGTTCTATTAATGAAGCAACAGATACAATAGGCTCAGTATGCATACTGTAAGATAAAGGCAACTTTTAAATCTGTGCTGTGTTACACAAAGAAATCTATAGCCACAGAAATATGTAACGTATCAAGTCAGAGCAGAAGTGAGTTAAACAGCTGTCATGTATCAGTGGGTCAGATGTCGACTAGTGCCACCGCAAGAGAAGCCACTCTTGTGTATGCGTATTGTATCAGAGTCCTATTTAGACAACCTATTACTACATATTCAGCTAACAACCAACCCGTTTCCCCTCGAGCAGCTCTCACTCTCAGAGGAGGGATGCAGCAGCAGGAGGAGGAGAATGGAGACCGAGGACTGAAGAACAATGGCGAGGCCAAGGCAAAGCACAGGTGAGAGACGGGGATGAGAGACGCGAGCATCATGGGAAAGACGCCGTGCCCAGCGGGACCTGCCAGACCATGTGCCCTGCTCGTGAGCTGCGGGACCGTGAGCTGCAGAACCGCCTCCACCGCTTTGAGTTGTTAGCGGGCACGGAAAGAGACCGGCGGCCCAGGGGAGACCCCTTACGCGTCGTCAAAGAGTATTCCAGACCAGCAGCTGGGAAGGACTCGACAAACCCCACTGATCTACGTCCGCCTGCAGTGTTACTGAAAACTGTGTTTTATCTGATTGATGACATCGCTGCCTCCCCTCACCTGCGGCCATGGACGGAGGCAAGTAGTGTTTCCCCCCCAGTCACTCAGTTTTGACTGTTGCCGGTCAGAGTTCGGTCAAGAGAAACTTGAACCATGCAGTATATGTCCAGTCCAGCAACCTACTCTTTAGAGTAGCAAAAAGGCACCAAATGACCATATAGCAATGAGAAAATATTTTGGTGTTTTCAGAGTCCAGTGGCCATAGAATTTACGTAAATATATGTGAAACTCTACGCAACATATATTAACATAAATATAACTTGTCTTCCAGGTGTACAGCTTCGCCTTTGATCGTCTGCGTGGCGTCAAACAGGACATGATCATCCAGAGGGTGTCTGGTTTGACCTGTGTGGCTATTTTAGAGCGCACGGTGCGTTTCCTCATCTATGCCTCCTATCGGCTTTGTGGCGAGCCCCTGCGGCTCTACGACCCACGCATCAACGACACACACCTCCAGGAGAATCTGAGCTGGCTGTTGGATTGCTACGCGACTGGAACTGGGCCGCATCCCAACCAGGAAGAGTTGCAAGCTCTCGGTCTGCTGTACAACTTGGGTTTGTCACTGTGTTTAATACAGCTTTGACCTTTTGGGCGGTGTATTTGCATGCATTTTTAAGCATCATATAAATTACATGAGCAGGCTATTGATGCAGAGATCTGATGGAGGAGTTTTTCTGTTGAGCAGTCCTCAGAATCTGTTGTCATTGTCAGCATATGTAGCCCCAGTCTATGGTTTTTACACTACAATAATAGATTTTGTTGACCTCATACTTAAAGGCAGGTGTACTGGAGTCAGAATTTCTGTAGCTCTCTGCCCTCAGTAGATTAAAACAAATAAATCGGTGTCTTATGTCTTTATGCTTGTTTACTCTTTTCTCTCCTCCCCCAGGTTCAGCTCGTGCCGCGCAGCACATCATGGAGCTCCCCGAGCGGCTCCGCAGCTCTCCTGCCATCGCGCTCGCTCTTTCCATCAACCGAGCTTTTCTGGAGCGAAACCCCGTACGGCTGCTCCGACTGGCTCGGAGGTTGAACTTCCTACAGAGCTGCGCTCTGCACCGACACTTGGTGACATGCGGCCGAGACCTGCTGCTAATATACAGCCACGGATACAGCAGCCGCAACTGCCGCTTCCCTCTGGACGGACTGGCTGGGCTCTTATCTCTAGATGAGGCGCTCGCGGCCCGACTCTGTCGGGCGTATGGAGTGGTGGTGAACAAGGACAACCAATTGGTTTTCTCCAAGGCTGCTTTCACTGAGCCCGAACAAGGGAAACTGCACTGCAGACTGTATCACAACGTAGTGGCAGAGAAACAGAGAGACCTCAGTGTTGGGAACATCGTTCACGGTTGCGCTTGAGACAAAAATAAAAAAACAGTAAATCGTGACTACAAGTAACGTGATGCTGTCTGTTTGCTGCTGTCCGTCCACAGGGTGATCGGTGCCACTGGCAGGGATTTAAAATCTAGTCGGGATACTTCAGCAGTGTTTTCATCTTTCTGCTCCTGTTATTGGATTTGAGCCTCGGAGCTTGTTTCAAGGACACATGTTCAACATTAGGGTCAGGGCTTTTGTTGAGCTCATTGGCCACGCTCCACCTGAAGCTGAACTCGAACAAAAAAAAAAAGCTCCCTCTTGGGTCTGGAGCGGCTTCTTCATCCTGATCATGCACTTGGTGCCTGATTTACTTAAAGATGTGAATTTACTTTTATAATGTTACTCTTTACTGGTTATGTTGTTACTGTTTTAATGTGTTGTGTTCATGCCATATTGTGTTTTTTGATTAAGCATTTTAGAAAACCTGGAAAAACTACAGTGCGACATTGTTCATTTGTTCTCATCAATAAAGTACCTCAGAAATATTTAAATAAATATGTGTTGCATAAAATAAATGCCTTGGTCCTTCATTTACACTCGGTCAGACTTAACTGCATATAAGCCTTTTTACCACTTGAGGGCAGCAGATATCAGTAGAGTGCACCAACGTATTTAAACAAGCATAAAAAAAAGAATTGACTAACATTTTGGTAATCTTTCTTTAAGACCTTATTTTGTGGTTTGTGTTGTTTTCTTCTTCTTTTCTCTTTGTTTTCCACTTTGGCAGCATCATGTTTTCCAGCGCAAAGGAAACTATTTGTAGCTGGTAAATCTTCTGAGTTGTCAGCTGAAGCAGAAGTATGTGAACTGTGCAGGTAATTTATGGTGGTTTGAGCAGCGGGCTCCGCTCCTCACACTGGGGTTAGTCATGCTGCCGCGGCTCACAAGTGAGAGGAGGTATTGAGGTGAATGAAGCGCAGCCGGACGCCTCCTGACTGACTGACTGGCTGCTGGAGGAGCAGGAAAAAAACCCCGCCGACTTATAGATCACTAGGGAAGGAACTGTCGGGGAAGCAATAGTTCCACGGATTTTTACATGTCAAACATTGCTTTAGAGTGACATTTGTGCTCCCTGAAGTGGGAGGACGCTTCCAATTTGTAATGCTGAAATATGAGAGAACGGAACCGGGGCGGGTGAATGCACATGGGAGAGGACTGTCCGTGTTCTCGGGGCTCTAAGAGGAAGAAAAAAAAAAAAAAAAAAAAGATTTGCTTGGAACTGGATTCGGTGAAGTGGGATGATTACAAAAAAAAGTTGATCTTTGGGTTCCGGACGAAGCTCTGCACACCTACCATGCCAACCGACCTCAATGGCTAGAAAGACGGAGCGAGAGGGAGCTGGAGACAATTTCATTTGACTTGGAGTCGGAGGACCCTCAAAGTCTCGGCTAACTGAGGCCAAAATGTTGCGGGTGTCTTTGACAGCTTTGAGTCTCTCATGGACTTTGTTCATCTGCAACGTGAGCAGAAGTTATGCACAAGAAAGACAGTAAGTAGCCCGCGTTGCATGCGACGTCTTTAAGCTCTCTACGAGCATTCCCGATGCTCTCAACCGGGAATTGTAATATGCACAACTTTAAATTCAGCTTCAACATTTTACATCAAATGGGAAAAGTGTGTGTGTGGTCACAGCAGCATTGGCAATTTTGATTAAAATATGTGCAGCAAACATTTTGATCATTACATTGTAATAATCACTGTCTTAATCTGTGAGATTTTAATGTTATATGTGAAGATGTAATGTAATTTGTGATGATAACATTGTGTTATCGCAGCACCTTGCCATTCATGTTTGTTTGTTGTTCATTCACTGCTGTGTTATTGGACCTGTCAGCAGTTACACAAAGTGATACATAGAAAGTTGGCCTACTCTGCTTATTTTATTGTGATGGCTGGAATATATGCAGCTTTTTGGAGAGGTTTCCTCATGCCACATGACATTTTTTTTACATTTAAATTCACGTTTGACAGTAGTAGTTATTTTATTCAGTTCATAAATAACTTTTGTCTCCTTGACGTCGTCAGTGAGGCTGCTGTCAGCTAAATTCTAACCTTGAGATTTGTGTTAATGGGAAGGAGTTGTAAACAATTCTCCGGGGGGGGGGGGGGGGGGGGGGAGTGCAGCTCTATGAGTTAACAGAAAATACTGACAAATGCAGGTGTGATTTGCAAAGGATAGCTTAAACCGTCACGTAAAACAGCTCAGCTGAGGGTGAAATTTGGGCAAAAAGGCGAAAGAGCATAAAACCATGTGACTGAACTAAAAAAAAAAGAACTGGCTGTTGTTGAGTCTTCACCTACAAAAGAGCACAAATCCTTCTCAGGCACTGACCAGCTCTCAGCTGAGGACAGAAGTTGGGCAAAAACAATGAGAAGTTGAGTACATGGAGCCATGTGACTGAAATAAGCATGGTCTCCACCACCTGATCCGGGCTCATCCGAGAGCTGGTTAAACTCACTGTAGATCAAACGCGCACAGTCAATTTCCTCGTATTATCTTCCTTCTCCTGAAGCCTTGTTTTCCAGGGGGATTTTCTCATGACTTTCTCTCTCAGGAACTGCAGTTGCCTCCGGCTGTAATGCGGTAGTGCTGTAATGCCAACCACCTGATCCTTCTCTCAGGCATGCAATTGGGTTTGCGCTCAAGGCTTTGCTCATTCCTAATTTGTGTGATCTTCAGTAAAGTTTTTCAGGGGGTGAGTTGGCCTATTTGCCGTAAAAAAAATAAGAGTTGGAATGACTTGGTCAGGGCTGAGACAAACAAGGGAACATAGTCTGCCACATGTGGATGGCATAACTAATTTGGGACTGGGTGTTCTTTTTTATCAAATCAGGTTCGGATACTCCAACACAACACATCCGTTTGTTTTATCATGTTTTTCTTGTGTAGCAAATGAGCTACAACTGCATTTCGTAAGTTATCCTTAAACTGCTCCTCATGCCCCTAAGATAACCTCTAACAGGCCTCACTACTGATTTAGTTTACAGGACCATGCGTACAAGAGTCCCTAAAGCTGGCGCTTTGGGTCTAGAAAAAGCACCTTACAAATAAATAGTATTATTATTCTGTCTTTGCTACCTGAAAGACGTAGTCCCTCAGCACCAGATGGCATATTCTTTCATCCAAATAAAACTTAAATTGGCCTTTTTTTTCCCCCTGTTGATAAGCATCAAAGAATGACCTTTGCTCTGTGACCTCGGTGACAGGCTCCTTCCCTCAATTAAGTGTCAGAGTGACTGTGTGGAATCTCAGTCGTTATTTTTCAAAACAGACGCCAAGGTTCTGTCAGAGGTGCCAGACCACCCAAAGAGAAAACCAGGGCAGAAAGCTCATTGGCCGACAGGTACCGTGTCCCTGGTAACCATTGCAATTAAACCTGATCTCGCTGCACAAATCCAATCGGAATGTCCCTGTTTGTAAGTGTGTTTTGTTGCGTACGCGCGCGTGCGGCCGTGCGTGCGGGTCAGGGTGGAAGCGAGACGGAAATGTGAATTTATTCCCCGTTTACCTGTGTATCGTCTTGCAAGATAACACTTGAAAAACATTCACTTAAACTCAGGAAAGGTAAGTGGTATCAGTGTCTGAACGCGCCTAAAAGTGGAGCACTGATGCAATTCACATGTGTTCATATTTAGCATATACATGTATGTCCTCCTCATGCCTCTTTGTTCTCTCTCTCCCTCTGTTTTGCCACCTTTACTTTTCCTCCTGTGTGTACTCTCCTGTCCTCTGCTCTCCTTCCATCTCACCTCCCTCTATCCCCTTGCCCCCCCCCCCCCACCCTTCTCCACCTTGCTCTTCTCACAGGGGTTATTTGGTCGCTGCACCCTCGGTGTTTCGAGCGGGCGTAGAGGAGAGCGTGAGCGTAACCATCTTCAACGCCAAAGCAGAGACGCGCGTCCAGGTGCAGCTGACGGTGAAGGGACAGACGGTCGCCCACAGCCACGTCTCGGTGCTCGGTGAGAACAAAAGCTAAGGTTACACCGGCACAATGCATCACTTTTAGAGGGAGAACCTGCACTAACAAGTTGAGCTATGAGACGCCCCCCCCCCCCCCCCTTTGTGTGATTTACTCAAAGGATGTAGAGATCACACAGGCGCACACGTCGATTTGAAGAACGCGCCCGACGTGAGCCTGATTGACCTCTGCCCTCGCTGTGTGCTCCTGACCAGCTATGGTTGTCATAGACATTGTCTTTGATCGGAGACATCGGTTCAGCCTATCCCACCGGCCACTTTGTGTATAAAGTGTGTAATTTGTTTGACAGCGCCATTGATAGATGGTGCTTGCTCTACCTCAGAGTGGCATTGAGACAGGCCGCAGCTGGATTCCGCAGTCTTAGTAGCGCTCATAGCTACTGGATGTCAATCATACAGATGTTTATACAGATCTCAGAGAACTGAGACAAAAGTATATGAAAAATGCTCTAACAAAAAAAAGGAAATATCTTGCATTAAAATATCTCGTTGTCTCTATTCCAGATAAAGGCACCATCAAGCTAAAGGTGAGTCTAACTGTGTTCTACTTAAGTCGTTCCCTCAGCAGAGTCCCACGGTGATGTGCACGCTGCCTTCCAGAGATGTGTAGAATGCGCGGCGCTGTTTAGCTGTGACAGCTGCACAGTAGTGAGAGCCCCCTTGTCCGTTGTGTAGCACATTCCTCAGGCAACATGCAAATCAACACTAACGTTATTTGTAATGCAACATCTGTCTCCGCTCATTCATTGGGAATAAGGTAACTGCCTCAATATAATATGCACCAGCTGTTGACGTGCATGTATGGTCCGCCGCCCCCGAAGGCTGGAATAGATCAATCTAGTATACACAACTCGATTCTTCCCCTCTGTCTCTCCCCTCCCTGTAACCTCCACCCTCATTCTCGTGAAATACAGTCATGTGCAGTGTGCTCTGGTTTAGCTTGGCATCGTCCTCCGGTGTTTAAATGTAGTGCTTTTGTTATGCGGTGGCTTTGGTTCCATAAAAATTTATCAAAAATGTTGAATCAAGGTGAACTGTGCAGCTTACAGTAAACATTTCAATCCTTCCGCCACTGACCTCATTTACTTTTGGTAAATCCCTGATCCTCTTTGTGTTTGCTTTTGTGTGTGTGTGTGTGTGTGTGTGTGTGTTTATGCCACCAGGTTCCCTCTGGGCTAAGAGGCCAGGCCCATCTGAAGGTGTGGGGGAACCGTCACCTCACCGAGGGAGGCTACATCTTCCACAACTACACCACCGTCACGGTGGAGAGCAAGGGCACGGCCGTCTTCATCCAGACCGACAAGCCCGTCTACAAACCCAAACATAAAGGTTCCCTCATAGTGCACCTGGTAGTTAATCAGTTAATCGCCGCACAGACATGCAGAGCGTTGAGGCTCACTTTTAGGGTTTTTGTCACGGAATCAAACTTGGTTAATGAAAATCAGCCATAAGATGCCGTCATGTTGATGCTGGGTTCAAACTGAAGAACATCGATGGTGATCCTGATAGGTAGTATGGTGTATTCTGATTGGGATATAGCATTTTAATCCATCACATTAATTCAGACGGTCGATTTAATCAATTCGGTCAAGCAACAAGATTTCATAATTTGATCCGTGACGGCCCACAGATTCATTGATCCGAACAGAAATACTAGTGAATGTTCATAATGCATGTTTAAAGGGTGCAAACCGGCTGCATTTTACAATATTGTGTTTCTTTTTCTGCCGTCAGTGTTCATCAATGTCTACACAGTCACCCCGGATCTGAGGCCAGTAAATGACAAGGTAATTCAAAGTAGATGTCACGTTGAAGGAAATAAAGTTGCATCCAAAAACATTGCAAACCTGAAAACATCACTCTTTGACACCAGGCAAATAAACCATAAAGAACTGAGTCTTACGTGAAAATCAACAAGATGTGTGGGGAAATCTGTATTGCATGTCCAGATCCGTGTTTACATTATACAACTGACACACTCACCTTTTTGCCACATCGCCTCGGCAGTATGACAACATGTTATTTTAGCACAAACATACTTCTCCATCTCTAATTGGTGGAGTTAAGAGGAGAAACCTGGTCTGCCGTGAGTGCAGAGAAATGTACAGTTACCTATTTACAGGAGCCATTTCTCTTGGAATGTTAGCAATGGCTCCAAATATACTGTGCAACTGTGCAGACAGACGGTTTATTGATGTTTGCAGCTATAAAGGTCCGCTGCTGGTACAGGGCAATACTCACTTTCACAGATGGATGATTGTTGGATAAGGAATGAGTGGGGAGAAGCGTTGGGCGTAAGGATCCTCCCGAGGCTTAACAGTTTGTATCTTATTCATAATGTCTTGTTCTTGTCTTTCCTCTCTCTCTCTTTTTTTATATTTTGCAGATTGAGGCGTATGTTTTGGTGAGTGGAGGCGGGCGGGACCACCCAGGGGACAGTGGCAATTTTAATTCCCAGCCTGGTCGGAGATTACAGAGCAGGAGTCAGAGCAGCTCACCTAGATAACAGGGTGCTCTTTGGAACTGTACAAGGATAAACAACATGAAAGGAATCTCTTCTCGTCTCTTGGTTTTGTCTTTATCAGTCCCCCCCCCCCCCCCACAATCCCACACACACTGTGTCTCCCTGTCTCACACTTGCTGGCCTTACTCATTTATTGTCCGTCTTCCCAGAACTTGAGTTTTTTTTTTGTAGAGCAAATAACAAGCTGCTGCTTCATAAGAAGCTTAGGGAAGCTCATGCATTACTTATAGCTAGCGCTTGGATTTCTTTTTGTTTTTTTTACTGCTCTTTTACCTGCAGCCTATGTACAACCCGAGGAAAAGTTGTAAAAGTATTTTGACAGCAGCCAGGTCTCTGGGTCAAGTTCAGTTCAAGGACTTAAATGTGAAATGAGTAATCTTCACACTTTTAATTTGACAGGATCCAAGAGGATCCAGGATGGTCCAGTGGAAAAGTCTAAAATCCATCTGTTGTGGTGAGCCACGTCTTCTATAATGTCTTTGCACTTTCATCGTGCAGCATATGGATTACAATTCCATTACAGCGTTTCTGTAGGTAATATTGTTACTGAAGTGATAATACATATATTTGACATATGCTCATTTTATTTCAGTATTAAAACATGAAAAAGAGGGTGATCAGGAGTGTATACGGTGGTACGGGTATGGTTGATCCATGTCCATCATACAGGCATTGAAGGTGTTAACCACATTTCTGTGTCCTATAGGCGTCGTGAACATGAGTTTCCCTCTGTCTGACCAGCCTGTGTTTGGAGAGTGGTTTATCTTTGTGGAGGTGCAGGGCCACACCTATAACAAGTCCTTTGAAGTGCAGAAATATGGTGAGACCCTTCACGTACAAGAGAAGCACAACAGTTAATAGTTCTTTGTAGAATAAATTGTCCTGTTGTTCTTTCTTGTGTTTTTATTTCTAGTAGTGATATTTCATGTTCAGTGTATTTTTTTAAAAGTTACTTTAAAAGGTCAAAGAAGCAAACTTCACATGATTCTGATAAACATCTTTAGTCGTTTTATGCAGAAAGACACTTATAGAGAGTACAAGACGTTATACAACCAAAATTAGAATCATGTAACTGAAGTTATATTATGTCTCCTCCTTCACAGTGATGCCCAAGTTTGAGTTGGTGATCGATCCGCCGCGCTACATTCGTGATCTGAGCTCATGCGAGCACGCTACTGTCAGGGCCAAGTAAGTCACTTAAAATGATATATCAAAACAAAAAGTGACCCCTCGTCCTTTGTTGGTACATGTAGCTCTGCTGTAGTACATTCATCGTGTTTTTTTTAAATTGATTCTGGATTCACTGACCTTGGCTGCCTCGTAGATGTAGAGTTCTGACGTGTCAATGTTGTACAGGTACACCTTTGGGAAACCAGTGATAGGGAAGTTGACAGTGAATATGACCGTGAATGGAGTGGGCTACTACCGTCATGAGATGGGCCATCCTGTGATTAAAACCATGGAGGTCAGTTTATTTACTCCCTGGTCAACACATATCCTGATTCTGCGTGTTAATGCTCCTGTTTAAGAATGTGATAGCAAATTGAAGGCTGGTATTGGTAATTGTTATTATGTGCGATTTCGAGCTCTGGCACTAGAATTATGTTCCGCTCCTCTCCTGTTCTCAGATCAAAGGCTCCGCCAACTTCAGCCTGTGTGTCAAAGACATGATGCCCTTGGATGTAGCCGATCACTTCAGGGGCACCGTGAGCATCTGGGCGTCAGTGAGCAGCATAGATGGGAGCAGGCAAACCACTTTTGACGACTCAACGCCCGTCCACAAACAGCTCATCGACATCAAGTACTCAAAGGACACGCGCAAACAGTTCAAGCCCGGTCTGCCTTACAAAGGGAAGGTGAGAAGGCAAAATGTAGCTTTTGAGACAGTAGAGACACAACAACTGCATGTAACACCACACACTGTTCGTAACCAGCTTTAATGTCTGCCAGCTGGTAGCTATAGATACATTAGGCCGGTTATTATGTACCCTGTTGTCTGCCTTTTTGTATTTTCCCAACCTACTGTTTGTTAATTCTCTCCCTGTAGATTGAGGTGACGTACCCTGATGGGAGCCCAGCTGATGGGGTGAGGGTGCGCGTCAAGGCAGAGCTGACCCCCAAGGACAATGTCTACACCAGCGAGCTGATCTCCAAGGACGGCCAGGCCACCTTTGAGATCCCCTCCATCCCTACTGCTGCCCAGTATGTCTGGCTAGAGGTCAGTAGCAGTAGGGTTAGGTAATATTAACAGGGTGACAAGAGATGGTCATTTTAAGCAGAACTTTTTTGTTTCTTGTTTTTGCATAGACCAAGGTGACATCCATTGACGACAAGACAGTAGGAGACCAGTACCTGCCCAGCTACCTGTCTATCAGTAGCTGGTACTCTCCCAGCAGGTGTCACATCCAGATTCAGAGCCCCAGTGCTCCACTCAAGGTCAGTGCTGTCCTTCTTTTCCTAAATTCCCTGCGAATGTCGTCTTCAGCATCAGTTGTTTCAGACCATTTTTTTTATCAAAAGACAATATACTACGTCATATACTGCCACAGTGTCATCAGTAACTTAGTGACGTCAGCGTATCTGCGTCTCTCCGCGTGCGTAGGTCGGCCAAGAAGCAGAAGTTGCGTTCAAATCCACCTGTCCCTGTAACTTCACGCTACACTACGAGGTGGCATCGAGGGGGAACATCGTCCTATCAGGCCAACAGCCGGCCAACCTGACAGCCTCGCACCGAGGAAAAAGGGCGACAGTTACCTTTGACAAGAACATTCACACCACCCAGCTGCCTCCTTCTGCCTCTGGTAAGTGTGTTTTTTTTATCCCCCTGGATTTTGATGGATTTAAGATGTTCAGAAAAACCTTTTAGGAGGCCTGTTTTCTTTCTACTCTCAGCAGCATGTGCTAGGAGTTAAAATGTCTGAGCATTAAGCCTTAAGAGGTTGTTTTTTTTGTAGTTTCATTATAATAGCAGCCCGGCACCTTATGTAAGCATCAGACAGGCCCCAACCTATTCCCTGTGATTCTCCTGTCTGTTCTTTTTGAACGAGTATGATTGAGTGTCCCAGCATCTTTATCAAAGACGTCTTTAACATCAGAATACCTAGTCTTTATGAATACTGTTTCACCCCCCCCTCCCCCCGCCCTTGCTGTCACGATGCCAGGTGCTGCTGGCTCCTCCTCCTCCCAGGCCGAGATGGACAGCTGCGTGTCGTTTCTGCGTTTTCCTGTTAGCCACAGCATGGCACCACTCAGCCGTCTGCTGGTCTACTACGTGAGGGAAAATGGCGAAGGCGTAACGGACAGTCTGCAAATTCCTATCCAGCCCGATTTTGAGAACCAGGTTTGCATTATCTTGAAAAAAATACTGTAAGGCTTCCCCGCTTTCCCCTACCCATTCCACAAGAGGCTTTATTTCAAAATGTGTCAACAAAAACATACACAAGATACAAAGTACAGGTATGTGTGTCTAGGTATTAGGTTGAGAACAATTTTGGTTCCTTTTCAGCCATGACTTAGAGCCTCTATTAAAACAAATTAACCAAGCAGGGAAGGAGCATGACAATGTTGGCATTTAAAAAAAAGCTTTAAGTTGAACATATTCCAATTGACAAGGTGGTCTACGCACAGAAAGGGTTTAAGTGTGCCAAGAAAACCATTTTATCTGTAATACCCTTTATTATTTAAAGACAATACTCACCCCAGAAAAAGCCTGTTCACCCTGCTGTTGTCTAGAAAAAGATACAGAAGTATCAGCTGTGAGAGTCCTTAATTCATCCTCGACCCTCCATATACAAGATATGTTTTTTTCGTTTTCTTTCCTATGTAGCAAATTGGGACTACAGTCTAAATTCCGTTGTGCAACCCTGTCGTACAATAACAAATAATAAACCTTGTAACCTTGTAAAATCATCACACATTTATACATTAATGAGGGTAAGTTAGTTGCCCAAACGTTGATGTTGGATATGTCTTAGGCATCATAAAAATATCTTTATTAATAATTAATCAAAACATGGAAAAGTCAGGATATATATTTTGGAGCTGAGGCCAAGTATCCATGCACCAGCTCTGTCCACAGTGTAATGTCTGTAAACAAACAGCTGTGTTGGCCTGGGAGAGCTCCCCAGTTCCTGCCTGCATTAGGTGGAGTTAACTCCCTGAAGTATTTACAGCTCCCTGGTATGCCATTACAACACTGTGT
Organism: Pholis gunnellus; assembly: GCF_910591455.1. Lineage (NCBI taxonomy): Eukaryota > Metazoa > Chordata > Actinopteri > Perciformes > Pholidae > Pholis > Pholis gunnellus. The sequence goes on from NC_136530.1 coordinate 7,328,790, forward strand.
GGTGTGTGTGTGTGTTTGTGTGTGTTTGTGTGTGTGTGTGTGTGTGTCTGTGTGCCGGAGGAGGGGGGTTTGTGAGGGCATGATGAGACAGAGGCCACGCAGGCCGCAGGCAGATGAGTGGGGTCGTGACAGCAGAGGATGACAGGTTGCAGAGTGGTGAAAGGAGGGCAGCGGAACCGATTAACGGGGCTAATTTGTGACTGCGCGCTGCTGAAAAATAGTTTTTGAAGTGTGAAAGTTTATGGCCGACTCTCACCATCCCTCCCACTTTCAAAGTCTGTAGTTTTCCACTCTCTGTCCTCATGTTTCCCACCACGTCTTACAATTCAATACTATAGGATTTATGTTCGTTGACTGAATATGATACCAAATAATTGCTACTTAAGCACTTTCAGGCAACACTGCCGTCTAGTGCTGGAACATTTAGTCAATTCAGTAATTGGAAAATAAACTTTTCAAATGTGAGGATTTGTTTCTGAAAATGTTTGACATGTTATAGATTTAATGATTAATGAATCAATGAATCTAACAATGTATCAGCAGGTGAATCAATAACTAAAATAATTGTTAGTTGCATCCCTTCTGCCAACTATCGTTTGAGGTTTAATACACAATAGTTTGGTTGTATAAATGCTTGCTGGTCCATAGTCGTGTTATAGTTGAGTTGTGTTGGTCGGTTTGCAGGTGTCCGTTTCTCTGTCAGCTAATGAGTCGATGCCAGGAGACCCTGTGACCCTGCGCGTCCGCGGAGAAAAAGGCTCCTGTGTGTGTGTGGCCACTGTGGATAAGAGCCTTTATCTATTAAAGCCTGACTTCCAGCTCAGTCCAGATAAGGTCAGTTTACAGTTTACAGTTTACAGTGATATCTTCATTATGTCCACCTTAAAATGTGACTAAAATCTTATTCGGAGTCTTACCTGTTGTTTTTCTTAAAACAAGTAAGTAAATGAATGCGTTTCCTCTGGGCAGGTGTTTAAAGAACTGGCAGATTTTGACGTTTCGGATGCCTTCGGCATTCCCAAAGACGACGGACACTTCTGGTGGCCTGGGCTGTCATCAAAGAGGCGCAGGCGCTCCTCTGTGTTCCCGTGGCACTGGGACATCACCAAGGACGCACGCTTTGCTTTCTCAGTGAGAACACACACTTAGTTAACAGAGATGGTACAGGTATATAAAAAAAAGAAATAGTAATCATTGTATGTTTGTGTGTTTTTTTTCTCTCTCTTATGTTTAACACAGGAAACGGGGCTGGTTGTGATGACAGATATGGTGAGTTTAAACCACCGGCAGAGCGGAGGCATGTACACAGACGAGGCCGTTCCCGCCTTCCAGCCGCACACCTCCACCTTAGTGGCTGCCATGCACTCTCGACCCACAACCAGGTAAATGACCTGCTCCAGAGAAGTCAAAGGCCGTCTGTGTGCCTCCTAAAATTGTTCTCCTGACTGAAAAACCTTATTCAATAGATAAAACCCAGAGCCTTTCTCAGCTTTTCTCTGTTGGGGGGGGGGGGGGGGGGGGGGGCCTCTCTCACCAGTAAGGGTCCTTGTATTTGAGTTACTTATTCCACTCCTTAATGCCGGATGGAAGAAAACAAGTTAGTGATGAAAATGTACTGTGATCTCTGACTGGACCACACACAGTTGCTAAAGCATGTACTTTTTCTGAAAACAATTCATTTGAAAGCAAACCCACGGGAGACCAATAATTACTTAATGCTTCTTAGAATTATATTCTAGTTGTACACATTTCAGTATCTGCCGTGCCTGGGATGAATAATGTCTCCAAAATGAGTAATGAAAGAAGAAAAAGAAAAACATGACAAACTAAATTAAGTTCTGTTGGTTTGTCCATATTTTAGGTCTGCATTCCTTAATGCCACGAATACTCATCATTCTAGTGATGAACATTAAACACATGACGTGACTCACAGATTGTCAGAGCGGAATGCAGAACAATACATTTTCCAATTATGGTGTTGTTTTATTGTGAGCAGCTGAAACCTTTTATTGATGTCAGCTTGTGTTTTGGTTGCAGAGCAGAGAAGCGTAGGCGCACGTTTTTCCCAGAGACTTGGGTGTGGCACTGCCTCAACGTCAGGTATTTAAATCTTTGTATAAATATTTCACTTGTGTGTGTGTGTGTGTGTGTGTGTGTGTGTGTGTGTGTGTGTGTGTGTGTGTTACATGCCCGGGGCTAAAAATATCAGGTGCACCAGATTGTCTATACTTATATGGGATTTAGTCACAATCCGAAGCACCTAGGAGAGTAGAAAAATGCAGATGGGGGAAGAGATGAGAGGAGCAAACATACAAAAACCTATAAGGATGAAACAGAGAGGAGACAAAAGGTAAAGAAACATTCATGAAATGTAAGAGGAGACAAGTATAGGTAGAGCAGCAGGAGGAGGAAAGAAAAAAAGGACATGTGAGGAGAAGAATATAGACGAAGATTAAGAGGAACAGTAAGACGGGAAAGAGAGTGAAGATGGAAGAGAGGAGTGAGAGAGGGGAGGAAAGGTGCGAGAGGAGCCTGATGTTCCATCACTCCAGCAGCGTCCAGCGTCCCCCCCCCCTCCGGGTGTGAATGTGCCTCATTTAAATTGGGCGATCTTGGAACAGACTTTCTCAACAGCACCTTCCATTCATTTTCAGCCAATATAAATGGACTGCCCATAGATTTCCATATGCTTGATTCCTTTTGATGGGACTCCAGCTCTGCCTAATATCCTGTGAAGTCCAAAGGTCTGATTTCCCTTAAAAGTCCATTAAAGTGGATTTTGGGCAACTTTGATCAAAAGGACGGGCGCACATGGAGTTTTTACGAGTTTATTATGCCCTGCGACAGTTTGCCAACACCAACATTAAATATGCGCTGCCAATAATGAGCTCAGTCCATTTCATCCATAGAAACAGATCGGGTCAACACCTGACTGTCCCTCACACCTATCCATGTCAGAGAGTTTGCTGTAGTTACATTGGTGCAGGTGTTGGTGTTGACGCAGGTGTTACGAACATAAAAGTGATCTACATTGATTCATCAAGCACGTCCTTGTAGTCTGTGCCTTTTTATTAAGCAACCATGAAAGGATGCTTACAAAAAAGAAAGCATCTTGTTAATTCACTCTCCAACTAAGCTTGCCACTCAAGTTGTGTCTCAACATGTGTCACTTGCAGCTCCGAGACCGGCGAAGCCGAGCTGCGATTGGAAGTGCCGGATTCGATCACCACTTGGGTGACCGAAGCTGTCAGCCTGTCGGAGGAAAAGGGGCTGGGCTTAGCAAAGAAAGCGGAGCTTCGTACCTTCAAGCCCTTCTTTGTCGACTTCACCTTGCCCTACAGCTTAATCCGAGGGGAGCAGACCAAAGTTCCCCTCACTGTCTACAACTACCTGCCGACCTGTTCAGAGGTGAGATGATGAATGAGGGCGGCAGACGTACAGGAAGCAAGTTACGTTTCCACAGTGCAGCACATGTGCAATAAGGCTCGGCAACAGTCGCCTTCACACAGTACAAACCTCGTAGTCTTTATCTATATATTTATGAAGACGACAAGGGTACCACTACTTTACAGGGATAAGGCTTAAAGGGCCATACTCATGCTTTAGCCCATTGCCCTCAAATTGTGTGCATGTTACATGACTGTAACCATCTTCCAAAGGATGGTTGAAGAGGGTATTTGAAAAGATTTAATTGGCAAAAGTCTTAAATACTTAACATCCTGTGTGGTTCGCACGCTGTAAAATTGTTTCTACCAGCTAGATATTGAGGTTATCTGAAATCAATCTAATTAATTTGTTTTCGAAGTAATCTGTGGCAGTTGGTTATTTGTGCAGCTAGATTGTTGGATTTCTTGTGCTGTACAACAGAATAATGTGTGGTAAAACCAAAATAAAGATAGCTATATGCTGTAGAGGGAGATAAAACAAATGACAGCAACAAGAAGTGTTCTTTGATATTAATGACTTGTCTCAAGCAAGTGTTCATTTTCAGCAAGTCCGTTGTTTTATACAGCCCGGTATTACATAGTTGTCTCTGAGGGCTTTACAATCCAAACAATATACTGCACGTCTCCATCCTCACTTTAAGACAAAGTGTTTGTGAAGTGAAGACTGTGGATCACAGAGAAGACACAAAGCAACTAATCTAAATACACACGATGCGCTTCATAGGCGTTGGGCTGAAACATGCAAACCACTCTGATGGCCTTGAAAGTTTTCTTTATTTCTGCGTGCAGCAGAACCGGTGTGATGTCAAAACAATGGAATAAATGTAGGATATACTGTGGGACTGGACATGGTTGCCAAAAGAAGCACTGGTTTGTCATGTGAAATCATTTGATTAGCCCAGAAGTACGTTGTAGCGCTCACTTTGAACAGCCCTCTTAGTTCTGTCTTGGCCTTAAATAGGTCCGTCCTGCGCTCCACACAGATGACATCATGATGTTTGCAGATGAGCCTGTTAAATAGCCTGTGCGTGTGCTGCCCTGATGTCATGTGAGATGAATATACAAACCAGAGAAGCCCCTCCTTTGATGTCCACCCCAGCAACATGTGATTCCTATATTTTCTGCTCAGTTATTTACGACTTGTGGCGTGTGGATGAAAAACAGTTAAGAGATCCCTCTGCATTACCGAGCCCTCTGTGAAAATTGGTCGATGAGTGGAACATAATCCTTCAGGGAGCTTGAGAAGCATGAGTCAGTCAGCATGGAAAATTCGCAATGTGATTTAAGAATTCTCTCTCGCTTTCGGGGCTTTGAAGAGAACACGCTATATGAGGGAGGGGCGTGCCGGTAGAAATGATGTCATTGTAGCCCGTCAGAGGAGATCAATTGCCTCTGATTTGTCTCTTCCGCTTCTCTCCTCTCTCAGGTTCATGTTAAAGTCTCAGTTCCGAAAGGCATAAAGTTTATTGGCCACCCTGGAAAGCACCACCTTACCAGGAAGAAGTGTGTTGCTCCTGGAGAGGCTACACCTACGTCCATTGTGTTGTCCTTCACGGAACTGGGGTCCGCAAACATCACAGGTAGTCACGTCGGTTTTATTAAGTACATTTTACAAACCACAAGTTTGCCTTTTATCTGTACAGCATACAACAGCCTAAGCCCTAACCCTAACCCTTTGACCCTTGATTCTGAAAAGGAAAAACTCCCCCTAAAATACCCTTTAATGTTGAAATCGAAAATGAATAAGGGTTCTTACATTGTAGGATCAACTATTCTTATATCCCACAATCCCTGTCGCATTATCAGGAAAGTGGCAGGCTCAGCCTTTGTTTTGAAGGTATGCGTCAGAGTTTTGATGCTAATGTAAACAACACAGATTAGATCGTGCTGTATCATTGAAATAGCGTTACTTGAATTCTTAAGTGGCGTAGCGCTTGAGAAAATATCAGCCTTTCACCAGGACGTCCGTGCCCTCAGTGTGATGCCTTTCAAAAAGGCAAGTCTTTTGACTTAAAGAGAGCTCTGCTGGCCAAGGGGCCGAGCTGTGTGTGATCTGGTCACCCACCCAGAGTTACAAACAGTCCCCTCCAGAACGCATGTGAGAACAAAGCAGGCCAGCAGTGGGGGAGCAACCAGAGCTGTGCTGTGACACTCAGTGGCATGTTGATGAGTTTGCAGGTCACTGGCGGTCAATGGGCCCCCCATGGCCCCACTCCTTGTCCCCTGGCCCCTTGTGTTTCCCTCTCAGTACACACACACAAAGAGACGCCACTGGCACAGGGCCACATTTCCAATGTGCTCCCCAGCAAGAGAACTGGGAGTCCTCTTACAGACATGTTTGTCCTGTGTAACGTATGTTGATGTCCACAAATGACATTAGAGATATGGTCATATCCTGCCATTACTGATTTTTGACCTCACAAACACTTTTTGATGTTGTCCAAATCTCTTGACATTTGCCAACATTGTTAGGCTATATGTTTCTAATGAGCCCCCCGCCCCATAAAGAGTGACTTTTAAGTACTTCGTATAGGATGAGCCTCAATGTCTAGATTGGCAAAATTCAAAACAATATCGCCCAGTAGTCACATGTACTCTGAGAAGTACTTTGTAGTGATAATTATAAACAATTTGAACTACGAAGCTACTCAAGGCAGACAGATTTGAAGGGCTTGTCTCTCTGCCCCAGGGCTCCCAGTCCTACTGTTAGCATTTTATTTAATAACACATAACTGAATGTAGGCGGGAACAATGACTCAAATCTAGCGACTGACTTGGGGCGATGCTCCGCGGACATACTGCACAACCAAAGGGGTGACATTGTGCTGTTGAAATAAGGAAAGCTGATTCTGTTCTCTGCTGCCCCGATAGCTCGTGCTATTGCCTACAATGAACCAAGCTGCTGTTCAGATGGATTCCAGACAGGCAAAACAAATAACGACGTGGACGAAAAAAGGACCCCGATTGGCCTGGATTATGTCCGCAGGACTGTCCATGTGGAGGTGAGAAAGTTGATGTTGATCAGTGTCACTTGACAGAGAAGACTTGCTTTTATATATTTCGACAATAGGTTCGAATTGTTCTGAGATAATCTGTCGAAACTTTTTTTATTTCTTGATTCATCCCGCTTTTCCTCTCTTTCCTGTGACTCCTGTTCTCTTCCTCTCCCTCTCCTTGTAGCCAGAAGGCCTTCCCAGAGAATACACCTACAGCGTCTTCTTCTGTCCCAATGGTATATATTTTTCTGATGTCATATCATTTTAAAGAATTTTTCAGGAGACCAATGGTAGATCATAGTTTACCTGCTGTATCATCTCCCTAATTACACTTCTTGAAATGACTAATTGAGTATTTAATATTTCCATTTTCAGAGAGAATCCACATTTCCACCCCCAACAAGTATGAGTATCAGTATGTGAAAAAGCCGGCCAAGATGAACCAGTTCCAAGTGGCAGTGAAGACCCACAACGATGCACACTTTGCCCTCTCTGCCAGCCCCCACGACAGTGCAGAGTTGCTAGAGATCGTACTTGGGGGTAGGCAAAACACTCGCTCTTGGATCTCCTTGGGCAAGATGGGCGAGCCGCTGATCAGTGCCGCCACGCCGGGCATCCTCTCCTGGGACGAGTTCCGCAGCTTCTGGATCAGCTGGACGGGAGGCGTGGTCCAGGTAAGGCGATAAAGGAACTGTAGAGGAAAGTCAGAGGTTGGATAAATATATATGTGTATTGTTTTTAGTGTGATAGATTGGCAGCAATTAATCAACTGTTGAACGGGTGAAATGATGAGCACATGGAATGATGAAATATCCTGCACCAATATCTTTTGGTGTCACAAGTCCGGCACAAAGAAAAAGACTCAGCAGGCCATGCGGTCTGTGTGTTAGGAGGGCTGGCGCCACTTTTACTGGCATGCTGTCTTGTAAGGTCACGCCTAACGGTCTGATGTCACTGAGGACTGTGATCCCCAGCCCCAGCATGAGCCTCAAACCATTCACCAAAGGCAGCAGTTAAAAGCCTGCGCAGTACAGCCCGATAGTATTCATTTATCTTCTTGGGGATGATGGCATTTTTGGGTTGAATGAGCTGTGGGGCTTGGCCTTGCATGGTGTGGTTTAATGTGATTACGCAATGAAACTCTAGTACCAGAGAGGAAATGTGCTCTACATTGGTCCGTTTGTATGTTTGTGTTTGTGTGTGGGAGGTGAGTGAATCACACTAGCATCACCATGACTTGGCAGAAGAACATTATTAGTGCTAAGTATGAGGGAGTCCAAAAAAAAGAGCATCAGATGCTTTACAAAACTGGGTTCACTATCTTTTTTGTGTACCATTCTATTTGTGCTCCTGAAGTGTTTGCCTTCAGCCCGTCTGCATAATTCTCTCCAGGTGGGCCATGGTTTACATCCATCCAATGAATCAGTGATCCTCCAGTGGACCGGCCAATTTTCTGGACAGGTTTGACTCTTTTTATTGCATTTATATACTAGTTGCAGTGATTTATCTTTGCTGAAAATAACAAAAATACTAATTTGTTTGTCCGTCCAGGTGCGTCACATAGGCTTCTCAACAGGCTGGGGATCAGTTGGGGAGTTTAAGATCTGGAGGAAGGAAGACTCTGATGAGAACCACAACGAGGCCTTCACTCTGGGGGTCCCACACAACATGGTGCCTGGATCTGAGAGAGCCACCGCATTTATGATTGGTAAACTTTTTTTCATGTGTGCATTTATATAACTTAGAATTGCATGTACGATACATCTATACTACTTTCATTGTACTACATACTATCTACATCTCTAAAGCCTTAACACACAGATCGGTAAAGCCTACATGTGTGTTATATATGTGTCTATGTGTACGCCCGTATCAGGGGATGTGATGGGGCCAACTCTGAATAACCTGGACAAGCTGCTGCGCCTGCCCTTTGGATGTGGGGAGCAGAACATGATCCATTTTGCCCCCAACGTCTTTGTTCTCAAGTACCTGCAGAAGACCCGGCAGCTCAGCCCTGCGGTCGAGAATGAAGCAACTGATTACCTGTTGCAAGGTAAATGAACTGCAACCCAGTCAACATGCTGGTTTTCACAACATGTTGCACCCTAAAAAAGATGAGCTCCTCGCTAAGCTTTAAAAATAACTATCTTTACCTCTTAGCCTATGACGTTTTGTATGACGTTTTACATGTTTGTGTTAGGGAAACATGGGTTTGAGTTTTGTACACTTAACTCTTGATTTATTGTAAATTTGATCTGTCTTTTAATCCTTTTTTTTTCTCCTGATATACTCACTGTAGTGTGGTTTGGATAAGATGTCCAGTAAAAAGTTTAAAATGTAAAGATATGTATTACAGGATAGGTATCAGGAGTACCAAGAGCTCTTACTTCACACAAACGTGCACTACTTTTTTTTTGGACAAACCTATTTGACACTGAGATGGGCGACTGGTGAGATAACCGATGACATCCTTACCCGCTACATTCCACACATCACGCAAACCTACCTCAAATTAGCTAGCAGCTGTTTAAGCAGAGGAAACAAATGCATCAATCAAGCTCTTAAGAGTGTATCATAAATCTTAACAATTCAAATCCCTTTGAGCAAAGTGACTTAATGCTGAGCAGAAGGAATTTTGTCTAATAGTTGGCAAGTTGAACACTGTTGTTAGGTTTTCTGGAAACTATTGGAGTGAAGTTTACCTTGGATAATGTTTTTTGTTTGTGGAGCTGTGGATTTCTGGACAGAGAGTACTTTGGATCATGGAGTTACCCAGAGCAATCTTTTCTCCACCTCCTCTGTTTTCTCCACTTAATCCTCCTCGACCTTTTCTAGCATACCGTGTCAGGGACAGGCTATACTGCAGAGGGATCTACAGTAAATGAGTTGTGACTGTGAGGAATTCTTAAAATGTGTACGGAGCCTCAGGATCCCAGAAGAATCCCAATGTGTGTAGGTTATGCATCATTGCAAGTAAGAATTCAGCTGCTGGCCTGGATAAAGAACAGGACCTAACCCACTATGGTTTCCACAGCAATCACAATGTTGTTGGGTTTTTGTTCACTGCTTAAAATACCGAACAAAAAAGACAATTTCACGGTCAGGAAAATACCACATGTTCAAGTGGTGCTTTTGCTTGTCTTTGCACCACCTGTAAAACAAAGCCCAGAGTTCAGTCTCACCTCGTAGCTTCTCATTTTTTGCCGGAACTTCAAAGATCACACGTTTAAAGAAGAACCCATACTTAACACACTTTACTAGAACACTAAATACAATTTACTATCTGTTTACTCTTCTTTGATGAACTCACCTCTTGCAGTTAGTGTACATCACAAACGGTATGTTGAGGATCCCATGAAATGCTTTGCGAGCAGTTGCAGACTTTTTAAGCAAAGCATCTGCAGTAGTGTATAGGGAAAAAGTATGTTAATCATTTTTGTAATTTCTTACTAATCATGAGGAACTATTCTTGCTGAAAGTTCTCTCCTACCACCTCCCCCATTCTTTATTCTTCTCCAGGCTACCAGAGACAGCTGACCTACAAACGGCAGGATGGATCCTACAGTGCCTTTGGAGAAAGGGATTCCTCTGGCAGTATGTGGTAAGTCGTTGTAGGTGTAGCTGTCAAGGTTTACACAACTCATATCAGCCAATGCTTAGCTGTAGCCACATTCTTCGGCTTTAACTGGGACTTAGGATTGCTGTGCCAAAGCAATGAAGTTTTTTATCAGAATCTCAGTGCTCAAATGAATCTATTTCTGTTGATGTGTTTAAATCAGTGGTTAGTCTTTCTTCAGAGTGTTTATTTCAGGTTTACACTCCCTGGGGTCAGGCTGGCAGGCAGAGCCATCTCATGATAGTTATAAAAATAAAATCAATGCCCTCAACGGGGAGCTCCACTGCTTGCATTTTGAGGCCCACGCACAATGTGCATACCTCTGGGTGATTTATGAGCTGAGGTGGGTATTATGATATTTAATAGAGCTGACGCTGTGAAACAGCAGGTTACTTAAACGACAGAGAATCATAAACAAACGGCATAATTGGATCCCTGAGGTAGGCAAAGCTGTCAAGATTTGTTTGCAGTTAATCCGGGTTCATACCCATGGCACTGGACTGAGTGGAAGGAGTGGACCCATGCTGCTTTGGCCCCGCAGACGAGCTATTGGAGACATTGTTATAAGTTGTCTGGAGCCACTTCGCCAAATAGCTCTCTGCCTTTATTTTTTACATGGCCTAGCAAACAGAAGCGGAGCATGCCTCTTAATGACTCACTACCTGGGTGTGATTGGTAACATTGAACTGCTGCGGAAACCTTGAACTCATCCCGCGATGACTGTGAGAGGATGTGAGGATGTAAAAAGCTGCGGTTTGGAGTTTTCCTTGGCGCCCGGGCTAACAAGTGTGGGTTGTGGTGGGCGCGACTTAGATGGTGAACCTTCGGTTAACCTTCATCAGACACTTTATGAATCCATCATCAACATGTTTGCATCCAAGACAAGCGCAGCTTTCGTTTTGGTTCCAGAGTTCAAGGGTAAGAGCAGTGCATTTACTGCATGAGTAAAAGCACCCGTAATGCAGTGTTTATGAATTCCAGCTTGTAAAAATGTATCTGAGTGGAAATGGACAGGATCTAATGAAAAGATTGAGCATAATTACAAGGCTGGCAGTGATGGTTTGGTGTGCAGCGCTGGCCATCTCCGGTGCCAAGGCTGTTAACACTGCACAGAGTGGGCTGAAAGTTCACCGACTTCATTTAATTCAGATGCAGGGAAACACCGACGAGGAGCGACGGGGCAGACAGTATGTCTTCAACCCCTGGCTCCTTTCCATGCTGAGCCGAATGAAAACTACTTGCTGTCTCGTAAACACAGAAATACAGACCAACATTGTGGTCCGGTGTGGGTTTGTGCCAACATGTGTAGCTTTTTATTGCCATACTTGTGAAGACTTTTCATTAACGACATTAATTCCCTAACCACGGACCCCAGCTGAAGCCCATTGAACTAAACATAACCTTAGTTTCAACCTTAACCTTGATGTATAAAGTCACTCCTTTGGATTTGTAATGTTTCTTCTACAATTATCACAGTACACACAGCATCTTACTGTATACCTCATGCCTGCTGCCCTTTGAAGCCTTCACCCTCAACTCTCTCACAACCCGATTTTAAAAATACTTTTCTAACAAAGAAAGCTCAAGTGTCCATATGGTCTTCCATTTTAGATAACAGAGAAAGCTGAAGTCCCAGCTAAACAAACTTTTCAAAAGTGCGCTCCCTCCTTCTATAACTATTTCTAAGAGCGGGGCAGTTCTTTTTTCATTTTCTCTGACATCTCTACATGTTGAGGCTGGCGTGGCATTTGTGTCTGCCCAAAGACTGATCTGACAGCGTTAGTAGGGTTGGGGGGCTGAATACCAGAGATTGAAAGAACTGATATACTCTGCTGTATTAAACCGATTTCTATTTCCAGTCCATGTGCCAAACTGGCAAGCCAACGTTTCTGTCTTTCTTTTGCCATGGCGTGGCTATAGAGCCTTTTGTAGAGGTGTGTATTTGTAAAAAAAAATAATTAAGCCAATTATGATCACCAAATATTAAGTCACCACACTTAAACAGGAGCGGGGAACCGATTCCCGTAGTCCAGCTAAAAACATTCCCCATTAAGCTTATCAACCTCGGCTATATCATGGAGCACACCCATGTATTGTCTTCTATTTGCCTTCAGATCTACCCTTTGAAGTATGAAGCTGGATAAGGGTAGCTCAGAGAGGGAATTTGGGAGTTAGGAAACAGAAGTAAGAATCAGGAACGGGGAGAATCGGGAGAGGGTGACCCCAGCCATGGGCCGCGTGGTGGAAGTGAGCATGTCTGGGGCTTCCTTCCTTCTCCAAACTAAATCATATTTACACTCTCCAGTACCTGTTTCCTGGGACCCGACATTTAAAGCCAGTGACACAATATTACTTAACATTATACAAATTCCAACAGGCTTGCGACTTCATCCCTAGGTTTTGTCTCCAGGGAGGAATAACATCCAGGTTCCAGTCGGGGAAGATTTAGTGTTTAGTTTTTTGAGAGTAAAGTTCCCCTTCTCCCCCGGTGCTCTTTCTTGGATTGTGCTCTGACTTATGAGCTGTGAGCACTACTAGAAACTAGAGCGCTAGTTTGTTTATTTGCTCATTTCCATCTTGTGTGTCTTTGTTTTCATGGAAGGCAGCTTGCCTCATCCTATAAGTCACTTGTGGTCAGGGGTGCTGTAATGGAATGTCTTGCTGTCACTGAGGAGTTGTTGGCCAAAGACCCCAGCTTTCGACCACTACCGGGAGGTCTGTTGTTTATGGATGAGTGTGTGTTTATTAGCTCAGCCGTGTCCCCCAGGCCCGACCTTGGCCTTTCCCCGTGGTTCCCCTGGTCCATCTCCACCGTGGCCCACTAAACCCACGACTCATAAACTTCCAGTTGCACTCCCCGGGCCAGCCAGATTCACAACCTCCGTCCCTGGGATCCGTGTTTGTGTAAGTCGCGGAATGCTTTTGGGGAAACTCCAACATACATGCAGCAAGATACTTGATTGGGGCTGTGTGAGATTTCACATTCTCCAGAGCACAGCTGCCGCATCCTGCAGTGGTGATCAAACCCCGCCGCACCATTCTGCGGCCCCTCCTCGCTTCTTTTTTTTGTTTTCCATCTCCTCAGATCCGTCTATACAGTACATATCAGTCCTTTCTCCGTCTGTCTTTGACAAAAACATCCCTCCATCTACAGTCTTCTCTATCAGCCCCCCTCCTCCCCTGTTGACAGATTAAAGGAGTGTAACTGGTTGGGAAACTTCTCCCTCTGTTGAAAAAGTGATTGCAGTCAAACTCTTCATATTTTCTGGGGGAGATTTGTCAGCACATGTTTCAGAGGATCTAAAGATATATCTCCTCTCTTATCTCCTTCCCCCCCACCTGTCTTTAACGGTCTCACCCCTCCACCTCCATCTCCATCTCTTCTTCCTCTAGGTTGACAGCATTCGTGCTGAAGTCCTTTGCTCAGTCTCGGGGTTTCATCTTCATCGACCCCGAGGAGCTTCGCGCCGCCAAGTCCTGGCTCATCAAATATCAGCGAGATGATGGCTCCTTCCCCGCCATGGGACGCATCCTCAACAAAGACCTGCAGGTAGGCTTGTGTCTTGGTGGGGGTCGGGTTTAAAAGCAGGAACAGCGGTGGCATTTTCAAATTCAATTCCAGCCCCGTAGCTTACCCCAAAATGTACATGATTTAATGGAATGAATTATAGGGAAAAAATATTCCTCAGACTTCATGTGCCAATGCGAATGTGTGCTTTTTGTCCACAGGGAGGGATCCATGGGAAGATCTCCCTTACAGCGTATGTGGTAGCAGCTCTCTTGGAGACTGGGATAACCACAGAGGTAAGCAGCCCAACAGAAAAGCATGTCACTGCAGTCAGTGCCACTCCGTCACGACCTCTCCTCAGTGGTGAGCTAAACAGTGTTTAATGTGACGGTACTTTTAACAAGCCCTGTAAAAAAACAAGTTCATCTACAGCAGATGCAGTGGTGTAAAAAATGGATTCATGTCGGTTGGTTTAAACGTCTTTTAACCAGTGCGCTACCTGTCCCACTTACTCTTCCGACCAGGCTGCCGTGAATTTTCGTACATTTCGTGTGTGGACGTATCACTGCATTCCTGATATTTGTGAAGATGGATGTGCTGGCAGTCAGCCTTCTCATATTTGTCATGCCCCAGTGCTGCTAATCTAATATCTAATCACGTTTTGGACCACATCAAAAGATTTGGTCTGACGGGCCAGAGACAATTATGTTCCGTGAAAGACACCTCGGTTGCATTCCTCACTGTCTCCTTTCTGCGTTCTTTGACTTGTTGCCCTACTTATCTCCCTGTTCTTGGCTTGCTTTTTCTTTGCTCTCTCACTAATAGCACTAATCACTAAACGACATGAGAAAGGGAAGAGTTACAACATAATTCTGGTGAAATCCTCTTCGGCATGTTTTGAATAAAAGCTTCTGTAGCTCTGATTGTTTTTATCTTTGCTCTCCATTTGTCCACATAGTTGACTCTTTATTTAGCATTTCCTCCGGCTGGCTCCCCTCCATCCATCTGTCTGTCCTCCTCTACTATCTATCCTAGAGGGATAGAGTCTGAGTGTCTGTCCTTTTACAACTGATAAAAACTGAAAAGGTATCCTTCACATCAAAGCAGAACCTTCAACCCCCCCTCCAATTTCACTTAATTAAAAGATGACTGCTGCAATTAGAGTGAGTGCCTCTGGAGGCCTATCATCTCAGGGATGAGAGGGAAGGTCACATCTGCATGAGATGAAAGTCAACTCTCAACTTTTTAATGGCCAAAATGAATGTTTATTCAATAACTGCATTTGAGTAGAGGAGGCGGTTTGGACAGTGCAGCCTCTGAGCAGTTGAACGGAGGGATGATGATGGTGACGATGATTTGTGTGTGTCTACGTGCGTACATTTGTACGTGCTGGTGTGTGCGTGTGGATTTGCGGGTGTATTTTTGACAGTTATTTAGTAGGAAATCAATGTAGTTTTAAAGATGAAAACTTCACAAACACTGAACACAAACTTTTTTTGTTACTTTTAACTGTTCAATGTTTTATTAACTGTCCGTGGAACCACCATCATTCACAAGTTCCTCTTTTATTTCACGTTGTCTCGCATTGCAAGACAGCTCCCATCAACACCACGCTCACAAATCCTAAATAATGTGTTTATACATGTTGACACCTCCATAATAAAGCAAAATGTAAGTTAAAAGTAGTGAATGGTAGTGTATCACTTTAACTGAAATATACCTAAAACAGTTCACTTGCAGCGTTTTGACTCACAGATTTATAGCTTTAAACTAACCGGTTATCACCAAATGTACATCTGCTTGCAAATATGCTACAAAAAAGAATAAATTAAGAACATTCTAACAAGAATTACACTGTTAAAAAGTCAACCTCTGCCATCTCTTATGAGCTATTTTTCATTTGTGTTCGTCTTATGTTCTGTCCCGTCTGCTCCAGGAGGAGAAGGTGGCAGTGGCCAAAGCCAAGGATTTCCTGGAGAGCAACACCTACTCTGCAGATGACCCGTACACCACGGCCCTGTCTGCGTACGCCATGGCTCTGCTACGCAGCCCGTACGCCCCTCTGGCCTTGCGCCGCCTCAACCACATGGCCATCACACAAGGTACCGCTTCACTGTGAGAAACAACGGTCAGCAAGTCACTGACCATCAGAACTAAATGAGAATATATTGAAATGTCAAAATATATAGTTGATGACTTTGCATCTTTGCAACAGCGTTACCGTTACACCATTACAGGTTTACAGTTAAAGCCTCCTGCCCTAAGGCTACTCACAGAAGATATAGGACAGAAGTGACTGAAGGAAGCTGCTGCAGCAGGAGCTTCACCGCTCCCTTTCCCCTTCTGTTTCTTATCTCAATGTTGGGTTTCCTTTGGCCATTTCCCTTCTTTTCCTCTTGACTGAAACTTTCTGCAAGTTTTGGCAGATTTGACAGAGTTTAGTGGAACACAAAAAAAACAACACTCTTTCTTGATCACAATGAGTTCATTCCCCACGTACAATGAAGACACAGAGCTTGGTTGCATAGCTGCTGAAAGATTCATACAATTAGGATATGGATACAATGAGTCATATGATCCAGGATGCCCTCCCTGCACTCTTTCTGTCTTCATCTCACTGTGTTTGTCTTTGTAGATGGACTCACCCACTGGAGTCTGACTGGCAGCACTATGACAGATGAGGACACTTTCATGGGCTTCAGCGATGGCCTCTCTCAGTCAGGTAAACTCATTACTACCTACCTTAGACGTTAGTATGAGCTGTACCTGCAGCCTGCCGTCCACTTGGCCAACCACACAGATCCGATATTGTCTGATTCCCCCAAATAAAATACAGAATCCAAATAAGCATTTAATTCTTGTTTGTTCCCAGTGGTGTCAGCAGAGGTGGAGATGACAGCATACGGTCTTCTGACCTACACCCTCCTGGGGGATGTGGCTTCCGCCCTGCCTGTGGTCAAATGGCTCTCCCAGCAGAGGAATGCCCTGGGCGGCTTCTCTTCCACACAGGTAGCCCCTTTTTTTGTCTGGCTTCTTTTGTCCTTTGGTTCAGCATCATTCCAAGATCTAATCAAATTAAACAGCTTTTCTCTGTTTGACAAAAATACTAATGAAAGTAACCAGAATCATTGTGTACTCTTTTTTTGATAACGCAGCAGTTAGGGTTTAAGTCACAACTGTCTTTAGTAAAGGTGATGTAAATTTGCTGTTGCTACTAAATATAAAATATAATTGATTTATCCCAAAACAAAAAAAAATCGTTCTTCAACCCCTGTGCAGGACACGTGTGTAGCTCTGCAGGCTCTGTCAGAGTATGCCATCCTGTCCTACGTAGGAGGGGTCAACCTCACAATCTCACTGGCCTCCACCAACCTCGACTTCCAGGAGACCTTTGAACTCAACAGGGACAACCAGAAACTCCTTCAGAGTGCCAAGGTAACCACATCCATGGAAACAGTGAAGTCATTTATTTAAGGCAAGCAGGCTCCTCGCTGTATTTCTTGTGCAGATGAGGCACGACAATTGATTTGCTATGCTGCTAATTTTACATTGTTCGTCCAGGTTGACAGCGCTTTATCAGCATTCATTAGTCGTCAACTCCACTAATGATTGCCAGCACTTCAGAGGCGGCATTAGAAAAAACTCCAGCGCTGAAATGCAATGTAGAAACATCTCCCTCTTTATTGTAGTGATTGACGAGCAACTATGTACCAGAGCCAGTCTCTGGCATTAAACATGAAATCTCTCTTTCTAATGTCCGGCTGTTTAGTAGCCAGAACCTTTTCACACTGCCAAACCAAAACCAGGCTTAACTGCACTGGGTTTCCCAGAAGCACCTTGTTGGTCTGTTTATTTTATAACTGTGTTTTATTGGCCTGTTTGCCCACGCATTACAAATTTAACAGTGTGGGCACGCACCTCCTTGGCCTGGGCACTGTGGCGTCAGGTCAGGTCAGTGTGCGTGTGCGCTTGTGTGCGTCCGGCCGTGCGTGCGTGTGTTAAGTGCTCCAACGGACAGCCCGAGTGGTTCAGGTGAGAGTGCAGTATGTTCTCTCTGCCGGGCATGTTCCTCTGCTGTGATTAGTGGTGTCAGCTTAATTGGGGGCAATTAAGGCCTGCTGGTTAGTAGCCAGTGAACCACTAGTGGCAGTGCAGCAGCCTACAGCATTCATTCACTTGATAAATGACTCATTCACCTCTCCCTGCCCCCTCTGACTTTCTTTGTTTCTCTTCTCTCTCCCTCTCACTCTCTCTCCTCTCTCCTCTCGTCTCTCTCTCTCTCTCTCTCTTTTCAGATCCCCAGTATCCCCACAGGCCTTTTTGTCAGCGCTAAAGGAGAGGGCTGCTGTCTCTTGCAGGTATTGTAGTACACAAAACACGCTCACAAAAATAGAAACATTTGCCGTCTTGAACATTGTCCAAAGGGGAACCATAACGCTCGGCATACTTCCATCAGCTCACAGCAAGTGGTCCCATAATGCCTAAATTCCTCCCTTAAATTGGAGTAATCTGGTAGAGTTTAGCCAGTTGTTTTGGAATGTGTTGATCGTTCCTGTGGTCCCCTGGACGGGATGCTGTTTAGTTCCCACCTTGTCACAGATGAACAAAAACCTCTTTCAAAAACAGAATCATTCTTCTTCCTTTTTCTTGGATGATATTCTGTCCTCTCTTCTTATCACCTGTGTTTATACATTCGTCGGCTTTAAAAACCAAACAAGGCACGACTGAAAAAGCACGGGTGATCAGAGCTGTTTACAATCCCGATTTCGGAAACCTGCATGTGAGATATGACTCGATTTGACCGAGGGCAGAGCCAGCTACAGCAGCGGAGGTTGTGCTCCGCTGTGCAGCGCCTGAAACGTCTTCCAACTCGTTCTCCCACACACAAACACACAATTTCTTTCTTCACACCTCTCACCCTCTCTACTTTCCCTCCATCCGCACCTCTCCGTCAACACAGCCCTCTGACAGCCCCTCAGGCCAGCAGCACCTGGGCTCTAATGAAATACAAGAGTGGGGCAATCAAAGAGACCTGCCTGTGTGTGTGTGTGTGTGTGTGTGTGTGTGTGTGTGTGTGTGTGTGTGTTTGTAGACACACTGTATGTGATGACTATGTGTCCTTTGCCTCAGGATTATTATTTAGTAGCTTAGCAAAGGTCTCACTGGATGATTTATTTACAATGTGTACAATTCTGGGAATAATAAACTTCAGTGAAATTAAGAAGAGCGTCAAAGCAGTGAGTTGTCCTCCGGCTAAAATAGTAGTCTACTGAAAGCATGCCTTGTGTCAAGTGAATATGATTTGTGGTTTATGCTTTAAAGCACTGCCTTTTTTTCTGACTTTGTAGTCTTTTCAAGGCCAGAGGTCTTTAATATTGGAACTCAATAAGTAGCTTGTTTCCAAATGATAAAGCCAAAAGTTAGTAATTGTTTCGTAATTTTGTAATTTGTAATGTGGTGTTTATGAAAAGCAAATTTAATTACCAGGATTGCAAAGCCTGGCCATCTTAAACGTTTTCCTTTCCAGCATATAAAGTCCTAATTTCATGGATATCCTTCTGAAAACTCTTCCGACTGCTCTCTGTGTGTCTGTAGATCGATGTGTCTTACAACCTACCTGACCCAGTGTCCAAGCCAGCCTTCCAGCTCAAGGTGGACCTGAAAGAGCCTTTTCAGGAGCGACACCTGCAGCCCCCCTCCTCCTCGTCTTCCCGTCATCCTACCTCGCGCTCCCGGAGCCGCGCTGACAACCGCTCTGAGCTTAACCGGAAGCGGCGGGCGCCCATCGAAGACGACGACCCAGCTGCCCACCAGGACAAAATGGACTATCACATCTCCTTAGAAGTTTGTGCCAGGTAGAACACAGCAACTACATAACAGGAAAGAAGCTGGCGTCGCAGGAAAGTCCAGCTCTGCTTCTAATCATTTTCACCCTGACCCCTGCTCTCTCTGTGTAGGTGGCTCCATTCAGGATCGTCCAACATGGCCGTTATAGATGTTCCCATGATTTCTGGTTTCCGGGCAGATGTTGAAAGTCTAGAGAGGGTATGTAATCACATTAATATCCAAGATTTAAGTGGCTCACAGACTGTTAGACAAGCAGTGGAAGTAGTCAGGTAAGTGCCCAAACTGAAAGGCAGGTGGAAAGGGAGACAGATGTGCATCCACATCTGGAGACCATTTGACAGAAATGCAGTATGTCATGGAATTCATCAGACTCCTCCGGCTTCCTTTGCAGACTCCTTTGCAAACCCCCGACAGGATGCATCCTTCAACATACTCGCATAAGCACAGATACTTTAGATATGGATATTTTTACTGCGGCACAGTGGAGGGTGTTGTGCAAATATTAGTCGGAGGAGGGAAAACGGCACGAGATAACCTGACATGATCCCCATTGTTGTAAGGAAATGGACGGAACAGCTCCTGAAGACTTACTTCAAATGGGACGGGCCCCTCTTTAGTGCTGCGTGTTACACACGTGTGTCCTCATGTGTTTGAATGTGTCATAGGCAATGGAAAGATCATTAAGGTGAGGGTCCTTTTTATGGTGGTGTTTTTTTTGGCTATGATAAGAGAAGGACCAGCTGAACCGTAGAGTTACAATCTCTCAGGGTCAAAGACCGTCAGGCCTCTCTGGGGCCAAGTACACACACCTCTTTGGGCCCTGTACGATACAGACTTTGCATAGTTTGCAAAAGACAGAGGCAAGAGACCAGACATACTGTAATAGACAGAGGACTGGATTAAAGGAGGAACAGACGTGGGATGGATGGGTTATTTCTGCTGATGGAGAGCGAGAGAAAGAGATGATTAGTTTAAGGGCTGAATCCAGGTCAGCTCCTCAGCCACCCATCAGAGGCCTGTCCTTCATTACCACACAGTTACAGGGCCTCAGTCTGCAGGCTTCCACCTCTAAAAGAGCCACCTCTCTGGCTACCTGGGGAGATGTTAAAACACCGCACACATTCGTACACACGTGCACTCCTGTGAGTGTGTCAGTTGAGGCTGACCCAGGTTGTAGTGGCTAACAAGCTCAGTTTACACCCCTGCTGGCCTCCCTCGGAGTTTTACTGCTGCCTGCCTGACTGCCACTTACATTCCTCAATTTATGGTGGCAAGCTTGGCTTCTACAGTCAATGTCTAGTTGCTTTCATGGAAGCTGTAGTCATGAATGATGTCGAGTGACTGACTGGGAGCTACCACAGCCATTGCCTCTTATCACCCCAATATAATGAGCTTTGTTTAACGATCCACAACACACCGTGGGTATAACATTTGAGCTAAGGGAGTTCGTTGGCAATGTGTAGTTGCTAGATAGACAAACAATACTTTTGTAAACAGAGAGGCCAGTTGAGTAGTTTTTGTGTGTGTGTGTGTGTGTGTGTGAGAGAGAGAGCGAACGAGTGTGTGTGTGTCTCGGTGGCGCCAGCTCAGGCTGAGCACCTCATAAACCCCTGCTGTCCAAAGGCTGCCACCTTTGACAGAATGAAAAATCACCCCGTGGGGGGAAATGGACTCTGCTGGCTCTCTATGCACACACTCACATTTGCAGCAAACTGCTTCCCCATTACTCATTCATACACTCATATTTAATAGATATCGTCATGCACGTCTGACCCAACTATACATTCATCCTCAAGGTTCACAAAATACCAGGAACTCTCTTTAAGTATGAAACAGTGATCAGGCGATCTCAGAGGAAAGCTATGATCCTTTGTTGATTTAAACTAATGAAGGCCGAAAGCCAATTCCATGATTGGTAACCTGTACGTTTTCCACCCTGCAGTCATGTCATGCGGTCATGGGTGAGTACATATGGCTTCAATTCAAGGTGTGGCCCACAGAGCATATTCAAGTGCAAGCAGCAAGCACTGCCTTAGTCAATCCAGGGTTTTTGTGATGTATTTACTCTCAGTGAATAATAAAGCCTGGTTAGCATGAGACGGAGCTGTCCAGCCCGTCGTGGTGCTGATTACTATTGTCCATGTCCGTGACTACTAGTTGTCCATTAATGTTGGAATCAAATGTCCAGCTATAAGCCATGTGCTCTTTGTCCATGAATGGTCCTTTTGTACTCTTAATCAGCTACAGCCTAAAGTCTATTCAGCATCGGCCACAGCGTTCACTTGATCCAGATAGATATAATGCATGAAAGAAAGAGAGACGTATTTGGCTCATTTTCATTTTTTTATGCATTAATGGTGCATTCTTGTGAAACTGATAGTTTTAAAGAGGACGTTGCCGTGTAACATGTTAAAGTTTAGGTGGGTAAGATGGTAAGGTCACTAGGTTACAGGGTAATGCTGGAAGCAACTGAGAGGAGAGGGAAGTATTTAAACATATATTTTCCACTAAACCAAGGACATAAAAACACACACATACCCTACAAAATGTCTAAACAAATTCCAGCATTAAACTAGGTCAGAATCTGCGCAGATATTCTTGAGTCCAGTTGTGTTGTGTGTTTTTTTTACATACTGAGCCTGATGATTTTCTTTTGTCTTACTCAACAGCTGCTGATGGACAAGCGAGTGGGTCTGAAGAGATATGAGCTGAATGGAAGAAAAGTATTGTTCTACTTTGATGAGGTGAGTTTAATCCAAATTGTGTCTGTCTGAGCTCATTTCAAAGAATACTATATGTGTGGAGATGGTGGATGAGGAGAGGGTTACTCGCCAGTGTTTGCACAGGGTTTTGTGTGTGTGTGTGTGTGTGTGTAAATAAGTGTAATAGTATGCACATTTGAATTGCTCTACATTTGTACATGTTTCTGGGTGTTTTTGTAAGTTTTTTTCTTCTGTGTTTGTCATCCCTTCTTAGATCCCCAGCCAGTGTATGACATGTGTGGCCTTTCAAGCTATCAGGGAGTACATTGTGGGCAAGACAGCACCTGTTCCGGTCAAGATCTACGACTACTATGAACCAGGTGTGCATCTGATGAATATTTTAAGCGCTGCTTTTTCAAAGATATATTTTTAAAGGCATTTTCGCCTTTATTTGACTTGAGGACAGTGTAGAAATGGGGATGAAATGCAACAAAGGTCACAAGGCCGGAATCAACTGGCCCGGGACGTTACTTATATGTGGAATGCGCTTCAACCACTCGGCTACCATGGCGCTGCAGTAGTGCAGGGAAACGTAGAAACTCACCAAGCTATGAAGTGGCTTCTTTTTTTGTAGAAAATTTGATAATTTTTCTTTTAAGTTTATGACCTAGTTATGGTGAGCGTCATCATTGTTTTTGTCTGTGTGGATGTGTGAACGTGCTGGTGTGGGTCTGTGCTTTTCATGCAGCCTTTGAGGCCACCCGGTTTTACAACGTCAGCGAGAACAGTCCGCTGGCACGGGAGCTGTGTGATGGACCCACTTGCAATGAGGTGGAAAGTTCAACCAATCAGTGGATAGGTGAGACTCATGCTACGCTTTTTAAAGATTCACAGAGACACCCCACTATCAGTCTGCTAAAAACTTTTTTTTCCCCTGCAGGTTTTGTGCAGGCGAACCAGTGCAACAATGTGTTTGGCTGTCTGGAGGAGGAGCAGTTTGAACGTTGCACTTGCTACAGGGACTGCGGTTACGACGGGGAGCCAGTTTGTGGGTCAGACGGCCAGCTCTACCAGAACCAGTGTCAGATGGAGGTGTTTGCCTGTCGAAATGGGACACGCATCAAGCAGGTTCCCCTGTCCCAGTGTCCTCAAAGTAAGAGCTCTCTCATCACACATCATCTGACATCACCTCGACTTTGGCCTTACAACTACTGAGGCTCCGTAATTCACTCATGCTGCTGCTTGCACTGCTACAAAACACGGTTCCAGTCCTCTAAATCTCCACCCCCATCTCAGATATGTTTAACGTTTTAAATAGGTCTTCTGGTTGGAGAAGCCGTCGACCAATCAGAGGTTAGTAGGCAGGATTAACAAGTGGGCGTCATAGTTAGCTAACTACCTGGTAGCTACATTCGTGGAAAGTAGCGACGGCGTGAATAAGATTGACTCATCAGTTGTATGTCCATGTAGAGCACCAGCTCTTAAATCTACATATTTCTTTGATCAGTGCTCCCAGCATCCAATGTGGCAGCAGCTGATTGGTTAGGACAAAACAAAACAGGAAATTGGCTAACATGAACAAAACGTCGGGCCGAATGAATGAAGTGAAACAAAAAAGGCAAATGAGCCTGATTATCATGCTAATGCTACTTGACTTGGATGGAAATAATTGCTTTGATGTCTGCATTTCACTTTATTTTGAAACAAATGTGTGCATACAAGAACAGGTGTACTGTTTGTTCAGTTCTACAATAGGTGGTCTGTAACTCACAGACATTGACAGTATGTCCCAGAACTTTCCCTCCCTTTGGAAGAAACAAGTATGTGTCTGTATGAGTTATTGGATACAGTCCGTTGGCTTGGCTATAACTGTGTGTGTGTGTGTGTGTGTGTGTGTGTGTGTGTGTGTGTGTGTGTGTGTGTGTGTGTGTGTGTGTGTGTGGTAGTGTGTGTAATTGTCCACATGTCCATTGTGCACGCATCTCTATGTGTCGGTTCGCACGTGCAAGTGTGTCTGTGCTCATCTGTGTGTGTGTGTGTGTGTGTGTGTGTGTGTGTGTGTGTGTGTGTGTGTGTGCTGTGATCTAAGCTGTAGAAACAGCTGTTCAGGTGTTGAGCTGATTACTGGATGAGTTTTCTAAGGAGAGCTACCCGCCGTGCCCCCCCCCCCCCCCCCCCCCCCCCCCAAACACCCTCTTTCGCTCTCTGCTGTATTACAGGGCTCTCTCTAAATGACAGAGTGCTTTTGTCCAGCCCTTTGAAATCCTTGTCACATTCCTTTCCGACGCGCAGCCCAACAACAAAGGAGCCTTCATGTTGTGGAGCAGATTGGGAAAAGGCATAGACAAAACTTTGGTGGGAAAAGCCCTCAGTTTGTGCCAAGTGGTTCATGCTGTAGATTATAAAAAGAATGGTATTTTTGTTTAGAGCTCCCTGACGTTGTTTGTTTGTGTATGGTTGTGCGGGGGAGATTCCTGCCACCATTTCCCTGTTTCGAAAAGGAAAAAGATACAATTTGTTTCCACACGCGGTCCCTGTGGCCATAGTTTGGCCCCTGCTATTTTTGGAAAGATTTGAATACAGGCTTCTGTTGAGACGGAGTGTATCCTCATTGTTTTGCCAAGAAGTGTTGCTCAGTGGGGTGGATAATGCTTCTGGGCAGTATTTAGATTATGCAACACTGAAACTCTGTTGAATTCATTACTAGTTTTTTTTTTAAGTGCTGTGGCGGCCGCGCAAAAGTGAATAATCTAACGTGTGTGTTTGTATGTGTTTGTATTTCCAGTGGAGACCGGGGTGGAGGACAGGCAACCAATAGCAAACCAGGAAACTGAGCAGCCCTCAGCGCCTGTACACACAGGTAACTTCATCTACCACACCTCTCCCTACGTATACACAGCTTTGCATTACCTTCCATCCACCTCCCTCTTGCTCCGACCTTCCCTTCATCTGCCTGCTGAGCTGAACCCAGCAGCAGAGGCAGCACGGCTCTATATATCTTGCACAGTAGCTTTTACTTCTTCACGTGTCTGAATGCTACAGCTTTGATTGCTGTAGGAATGTCATGCGATTTCGCATCCCATTAATAGTCAATCTGGGCTTCTGTCCGCTGAATGTAGACGTAGAGGGTCGAGATTTCAGGCATGACATATGTTGTATGCGTAAAAGAAATGTGTAAATTGCGTGTGTTTCTTTTTTTTTTTGGTGATGTGGAGGAAGGGAGTTCACAAGGGCAGAAGGAAGAAAGAGTGTGAGACAAAGAGATGAAAGGGTTTGGGGGGGATGTAAAACTGAGAAAGGGCGGGGGGGGGGGGGGGAGAAAGTTAAAGAGGGATGAGCGGCAGACAAGATGAAAGAAGAAAGAGAAGAAAAAAAAAGAGCAGGGTAGAGAGAGACACGATGAGAAGAAAGTAGAGGAAAGCAGATACGGAGGTGGTGTGTGTGGCAGCACATTCCCCCGACACCACATCATGTCAATCGGTGTGATAAATAGGTGGATAGGTTTCACACTGCAGGCTTGATTGTTGTTCTGCCATGAGCTTAGATCAGCTGCCACTTCCCGAGAGGCAGCCAGAGAATTCCTGATAGGATGTTTGGCTGCGTGCGGCGGGGAGGATGTAGCTGTGTTGCGTTTGGCAACACAAACATGAAAAGGCACTGCAAGCCATTCACAAGTTTCAGAAGTGTGCACGCTGCACATGCATGCTGTGTGTGTGTGGATTACATGTGTTCCTATGTGAATGTTTGAGTTGTGTACAGGTGTGTGTGTGTGTGTGTGTGTGTGTGTGTGTGTGTGTGTGTGTGTGTGTGTGTGTGTGTGTGTGATGTGGCACAGCCTGCGCTGACTTGTTTCCCAGCCTGCAGCTCCCGGTAGCTGCAGCTCAAAAAGCTGCTCTCAGTCAAAGGTCTCTGTAGTACAAAAGCTAACGCTTCACACTCACCACAGGAATGCTGTTATGCACTCACACACACACACATACACACATATGTATATATCTATATATGCACACACACATATTGCATGCTCACACAGGCAAATACACCCACACACACACTCGCCTTGATTTTGATAACCCAGGGGTGATTAGATTGAATAAGTACTGTAAAAACACTGTTATTGTAAACCATTAGAATGTTGACGACATGCCCGCTAAGTGCACTGCGAGTGTAATAGGTGAAGGCGGGCCGGTGCCAAGGAGCTGACAGTTTCCACTGGAACGGTGGAGGAAGCTGAAGCTCTGGAATTAGCTTCCCTGTGCGGACTTGTCTTATTAGTGAACTTGTACCAGACGACAACATGCAGCATAACGGATACACAGGCTCGCAGTTTTCATTTGAGATGAAATGTGCCTTCGCGTGAATGCGCTTTCGTCACTTTTAAATTCCCTCTTTAAGGATCAAATGTATACACATTCTTTGCGAGTGTGTTAAGACCTCAACATAAAGTCCAGTGTGTTCCACTTAAAACCTTGAAGATGTAAAATGCAATTAAAGTGGACTCATAGTACATTATCATAGTAAACATTTAACAAAGCTATACTCTTATCCAAAAGAGGGAGTCTGTGGTCGCCTGCTATGTGGCGATACAACATTTTAAGCAGGGAGGGACCCCTACTGTCTGTGATGGGGTATTGCTGCAAGAGCTTCAGACGTACAGGATGTTAAAAGAGCCCTGCGGAGTCTTGTTGTAAGCTGCCAAAAGTTGTGTTTACATCCAGTGTTGATCACCAAAAAAGCATTGTGTGTATCCCAAAGGGTTTAACAAACGTGTTGAATCTCTTCCTCATGAAACATCTGCAAAGTCAATTGTCCTCTCTAGTTTACACCCATGTTAAGTGTTAACTGCCTTCTTCTGCTTCCCGACTGCTTTGCTATGTTTCTTTGCACGTTACAACCACCTGCAGCTCAGTGGAATAGTATGAAACAAATGGCAGGAATGTGTATCGGATCAACTTCATGCGTGAACGTTCTTGTGCGAGAACAGACAAAACAGAGACCCGTTTGTAAAAACATTGCTCCGTAACTTTCTAACGGCCACAAACTCAAAAGAGTACCGGCTCCATGACGCAGAGTTCTTTACCCTTTAGCAACTAAATCACGTACTTGTTCATACAGAGATTGTGATTAACCATTCAATAGAAAACCTTGTCAAGGCCTCTCTACCAACTCTCATTTGGTTTAATGTGTCTCCATTCTCTCCGCCCCGTCCCGGATCTCTCCAGGCGAAGAGGAGCAGGGGTCCATGGCAGAGGTGTCCTACTACTCCTATGAATATGACCCAGATTCTGATCCTTTCCTTGCTGATGCAGAGGGAGGGGACATTTTCCACCTTCCTGAAGGTGGGGAGGTCCTACAGCAGAAGGTGCTTCTACGAGCAGACACCCAGCTTCCCACGCTGGACACAAAAAACACCCCTGAGCGATGGTAGGAGCTGCTCCAAAGATTTGTTGTTGTTGTCTTTTTCAGACTTTGGGTTTCTAGGTCTCGGGCATGTTTGTAGTGTGTTTCGCCAAAGCTCTACAAAAGTAAATATTGAAAAATTGGGCACAAATATAATTTTTTTGTAAGTTATTTACTTAAACAGCTGGACACTGTAGTTTTTTTAATACATCACAGGAGTAAATAAAATAGAGCATTCGTTGGGGACTATATTCAGGCATGGATGCATTCACATTTGGTGCTCTATCATTTATTTATGGCGTGAAGATGTAGGTTGTACATAAACTACAGTGCCTGTCTAAATTCGGTCAGAAGTAGCATTAATTAGTAATTATTTGCCGGTATGAAATGCGCCAGGCAATAATGTTAAAGGTGCTAGATTTGAAATTCAGAGCATTAATATAGCAGCAAACAACTATTTGCTATGTAAATCTATAGAGAAGCAATATCTACCTGAGTAGAAATGAAGTAATTCTCCCTCTGTGTGTGTTGTAACCCGAGCTTCTTAGGTTTACACACGCAGTCCGGCCACGCGTTTGCTTGTAGTGCATGTGAGTCCCAATGTGTATATGCCCCACTGGCTAGCTTATCGCCCCCATTCTGTACGGTGCTCATAAGGTGGTTACAGCACAGTCCCAACCCACGCTGTAGTCAAGTAAGCTAGCACCCGCCCTCAGGTTACCCTCCAGGTTAACACTGTTAGCTTCCAACATGGCGACGCCTGAACCGGTGGCTTGCAGCTAACGGTGCTATCAGCGCTAACAGTGCTAAGCTTCCGCAACCTCGTTATCTGCAGCGCAGAGCAGCTTCCATGAGCTAGCCAGTGGCGCTCACGTGCACTAAAAGTTATATAACCTCTCCATAGGCTCTACTAGATTTATAGTGTTCTGTGAAAGAAGTGTTAAAGGTGTCTGAGATGGTCTTAAAATGACAGTTTGTTTCGTTTTCTTGTCGTCCACAGAAACGCTCACAGAGTGAAGCCACCTCCAAATTGTACATTATTTGTGAATATGCTAGTGAATGGAAAGAGAGGAGAGACTTGGGACTTGCTCAGCCTGAAGGGAAGAGATGATGGAGTCTGGAGAATGAGAGAGTGTGTTTTTAGCTGTGAGATGAATGGGGACTGTGTGGATGCATTTCTACATTGCTGTGTGTGGTTGGATGTGACTGTGTGCGACTGCTATTAAGGTAGTGTCCTCCAGACTTTTACTCTTCTTCCTCCAGACTCCTGGTCACCAATAGGCACCATAGCGTCTTTGTTATTCACTGTACTGCCTTTATAATCACTAGAAGAAATAATCAAGTATTTATGTTTGTAATTACACCTGACTTTAAGCAAAATATTTTGTTATATTTTCTATCTGTGGTATTTATTTGTAGCTAGAGGTCATATCATTTTTATTTTTATTTTTTGTCATTGCCCGCCCACACAGTCGACTTTCTGCCCTTGTGGTTCTTTGAGTTCAAACAAAAGGCAATGTGCTGTCAAAGGCTTTTTTTTTCTTCTTTCATAGCAAGCTTTAACCCAATTATTGAAATGTTTGATGAAATTCCTGTGCTGGTATCCTGCTGGAAAGAGACATATGCTAACCATATGCTTTACAGAAACATAAGCTCAAATGTTTTTCATATTAGACAGCACAGGGGAGATTGACAGGAAACAAAGAAAGAGAAGAGGACTGACATGTAACGAAGGTCTCTGACCGACTCAAACTGGTCCACCAGGAAACACCAGGACACACCAGCCCAAACGTTTCTGAAACTGTCGCACCAAGACACCAACATCATCTACTCTCAAGTCGCCTTTCACCTTACCTACCTTGAGATTTGATTGTACAGTTCATAAGCTATTTTGTTTTTGTTAAATTTTGATTCGTGAAGCAATCAACTTAAAAATCAAGAATGAAGTTTAGAATTTCTGTAAATGTACCAAATTTGATTCAATGTAGCCCCTCTTCATTTCAAAACTTGTGCTTTTTAAAACAAATGAGAATAAAATTTGTATACAATCCAAGGTTTTGGTTTTGTCGCCTTTTATACTTAATAAGCAGACTAGACTTGCTCTTGTGTCCAGTCATTAATGGGTTACCTGGGTTTAAGTCATTGGCTTCTGCACTTTGCTACACATACTCCTTCTGTTATAACACGTGTAATTACACTTCGTATAACTGAAGGGAAGAAATGCCTTGATCCTTGTTACTTTTTAAGAACAATGTGATCTCTGCAGATGCAGCACAGTCGATGTATCTGCTCCACTAGCAGAGGAGGTGCGGTTTATGAAAGCTGCGTTGCTCCATTTCCTTTGAAAGGCTAGTTAAGTCTGGAGATAATTTCCTGTCAGCAGCGAGCTGTATCACAACCCTGCTGCTCCTCTGCTTTGATAACGGACTCCGTGACCCCTGGCAAGCTTCTGCTTTAGAGACAGAAAGCATGTACATGTGTGTGTATCCGCGTGTACGCGCCGCATACGTCTCTGGGTTTGAATGTGCACCGTACTATATGTGTTATGACTGCTAACAACAGATTCGGGTTACCTAAGCAGCAGCCCGGAGAGAGTTAGAGCCTGTTAAAGTTTAATGTTTGTTTTCCGCACATGTCACTTGTCGACCCTCTCAGTTACTGTGGCCTCTGGCAACGGGCAGCTCGGGCCTGTAAACGAGTCCGTCAAATCCCAACTACAAATCATCACTGGGACTAGCGGAGATCAAAGAGGGCTAAACCGTTACTGCATCTGGGTAATCGGTTTGCCCTTAAGATAAGGATGAGAAACCAGAGGGTTGCCTGACAAATGAAGGTAGTCGGCCTGTAACTGCTCCAGGTGTGCTGCCCTTGCATCTGACCCTGCTGAGTTTGGGGCTTTATAAATGTGTGTTTGAGGAATAGAAAACACAGTATGCATGGAAATAACTTATGAATTTCCTCTGCATCCCTACTTTCATAAATATAAAGAAGTGTGAATGGAACTATGAACTACTGTTCAGACAGTAGTTCATAGTTCTTCTCCTATATGCTCTGAGCTGATGTTGTAAGCCTTACCTCTCCAGTCTAAAAGGAAACAAACGTTACTGTAGTGACAACGCGGGACCAGGCCGGAACAAACTCTCCACAGCAGTCTCTGTGGCAACTGCATGCATGGCTGAAGAGTGATATTGCATCTCCACACTGCGATGAGCAGAAAGAGTGAAAGGAGGGAGAGGGGGATCTTGGTTTCATGGTTTGCAGGGGGAGCTAGCATTACATGAGAGTGAATCGGAGTGATGACATTGTTCCTAAGTACCAGCTGAGTGCACCTTTACATCAACCTCTGTGGAGGAAGGGCTAGTCATGTGTCCGAGCCCCCACAGGTGGACAAAGGGACAAGCAGGCAGGTGGATAAAAACCCTAGCCAGCGTAGAGTCTGCTCCGCTGTTGACACTTTGATACCTATTATGCGTCTCAGGTTTCCTGATTGTTTCAGAGGAAATTAGGGATTGATTCTGGACCATCAAGGGGGTCTGGGTTTCACTGTCAGCTTGGGCATAGTGGGGCTCGATCCTGGAGAATACTGTGGTATCTGAAGAAAGACCACCAAGACGGACATGGAGTGAGGTGCTCCTCTAACGGCGGAATTTCCAAGTATGCAGTCGGCCTCAGTGCTGGCTAAAACGGGGAACTATCTGTGGTGAGGTGCAAAAAAACATTGCATTTAAGGTTTTGTTTTTATGGGATTAGAATTGTCAATGAATATGTCTTCAGGAAGCTGACATGCTGTGTGAATGTTTTTGGTAGTATTGCTGCTACTGAGCGACTCCTGAAGTATTCGTCGCCTCTACAAAGAGTCAAATGGAGAAAAAATACCCTTCAATAGCAGGAAAACAAAAAGGTAAGTTCACTGATAGAAACTTATTTTTTTACTGATTGTGTAAATTCATGTGTCTAAAACTGTACATCCTGTGTAAAGGCATGAATATCATGTTCCAGTTGGTCACACTTGGTGTTTCATAATTTCAAAGTGTGAACACTAACATGAGCAGAGTAGAGGATGTCTCAGCGTGCAGACCTGCCAGGACTCGCTCCTCTCTGTGAAAAAATGCAACCGAACACTTGTACACTATGAGGTGTGGTGATGCAGATCATTCTTGCCTCATACTTGAGTTTATCAGATTGTCAAATAAGAGATCACAATTATTCTGAGTTATGTAACATTCTGTCATTTAGCAAATTTGCATACATTGCATTCTTATGAACTGAAATTAACTGTTTGGATCTCCTTTACTGCACAACGGTGTCACTTGTGCACCGTGAACATGTTTAATGTCGTATAGTGTGTCGGCCGTACACCTCTGTGTTGATTCCCCACGTCTCCAGGGCCAGGGCCTGGGCGCTACGGGCTTCCTCCCACCGTTGGATTCGTGGGCCATGACTTCACCAAGACGACTAGCCCTGCTTATTCCTTCCATGGCAGGATGAGTGACACTAGTGAGTTCTTCATCTCTTTCTCTAACTTGTAGGTTACCATGTAGCTACATTTCTTTAGAGAAAACATTATTTTTTTAAATGTAATATCCCTAAATACACCACATGATCCAAGTCACATTACACTGTATATCCTCAGTGATGTAATGCTAAATTAAAGCCAGTAGGGGGAGACAACACTTCATAAATCTGTAGTTTCTCACCTTATGTTCATCTAGCCAGTGTATTTTAGGACCACTGCATGATCAAAACAAACTGACAGAGCAGATACTACATCATGAACTGATCATACATGTTTACTTTCCCTGCAGTGTATTGTGTAGACTCAAGTCCAGGGCCACAGTATCACATTGATGCACAAATGACTCGTTTCGGAAGGGCTGTCACACCTGCATACTCCATGTTGGGCCGGGTGAAAACACAGAGTAAGTTCCTCTTCATAACAGGCAAAAAACTGTTATTGTGAGTGCACATTTTGTTTCAAATATGTTGTAATGCTGCATCATAAACTAAGACCAAACTAACTTATCCGTTATTGTGAAAGGATGAACCCTTGTACAAAGACATGTGTTTTTGAAACTACTTCTACAGATCCAGTGTCAGCTGTTACTACTGAAAATCTGAACCACACTAAGCATGCTACTCGACCATACGTTGTTGAGTTGATGGTTTGTATTATTCAACCGTTTTCTGTTCACTAGAGGAGCAATTCCAGACACCTGGACCGGGTGCATACAGCCCTGAGAAAACCCCACCATGCAACCTCCAGCGCAGACCACCGTCTTACACAATGGGGTATCGCTCACAGTACCGGAGTGTCGACTCAGTACCGGCTCCTAACAAGTACTGTCTGCCTCCGCTAATGGGCCCTCAAGTCCCAAACAAGCAAGCCAGCGCAAGTTACACAATGTCAGGTACTTACAGCACCGGGGGACCCTCTGTGGATTTAGCCCAGACGCCAGGGCCTTGCAGGTACAACAGCACGGACCCAAGTGTTTATCTACCCAGAAAGCCGGCCTTTTCCATGCTGGGACGTCACGGCTTACCCAGAGATGCCACCAACAAACCCGGCCCTGGGACTTATAATCCGGAGAAAGTGACTGTTCACAAGGCTCGGGCCCCAGCCTACTCCCTGGGCATCAGACACTCCGAATTTGTTACTCCACTGATTGTCAATGTTTCCGACTGACCATCATCACACAGAAAACATAATTCTGTGTTCTGGTAGAAAGAAATATTCATGAGCAAACAATAGCTATTGTGAAGAAGTACATTTAATTTGTTCTTTCAGCAACAAAGAAAGTGTTGAATCAACCATGACTCAGTCAACATTTATAACATCTCGAAATAATATTATGTACATGACACAAACACAAGTTTAAAGAATAGGAAAAACATAGAAAGCTCTTTTGGGAAGGTAATGGGCTTGAGGAAAGGAAAAAAAAACAAAAAAACTATGCCTGCCCGATACTCAAAATAAATCATCATAAAAATAGCATCAAAACACATTTTAAAAATGTATTAAAATGTACAATTGACAGGCAAACTTTCATATTGTTTATAAGTATATCATTCACAGTGGAATCAAGCCGATTGCCTCTCGTTACCTCTAAAAATTGAGGGAGTTTGAAAGGACAAAAGACACAATACAACTATTGATTTTCTACACAATACATTAGAACATATGTAGATAGTATGTAGGATGTATGGTTCATAGACAATACAAATCAGCAAAGATGATAGCAGGCACTTTACAGGTTTCCATTTAATCCTTTGGGAGAGGTCTTCTGAAAAGCAGTATGTGTGGCTCTGGAGAGTAAAGCAAAGAAGAAGTATCTGTCAGCATCATCTGCACAGTACAGTGGCTACACTATACCTTGTACCTTAACGTGTACCAGCTGTGTGCAGGAAGTTTCATGGCAGTCTAATGGCACAGGCTTTTAAAGGATCGGTTCAGATATTTTTCATGACTATCTTAATACAGTACTCACATGCTGATGTACATTTGTTGTAAAACAAGAGTTACCAGTCCCAGTAATCATTCCTTTTCTCTATACTGGTCATGAAGACATCCCTTTTGGGCAGACCATAACGTAAGAGATTGTGGCCAAAATACACAGTCCTTCTGTGTGAAAACTGCACTCTACAGCTGAGCCAAAGCTAAAGGAGGTATTTTCAAACAGTCTTAAATACAAAATCCCATCATTCCATTCCTCTATACACCGTTTCTTTGCTGAGCAGCAGAGAAGTGGCATAAAAACAAAGAGGACTTTTGTTCTAAAAATACTGTAATATTGGAAATACCCATTTGACGAGATGAATTTAGACTGCTGAAACCATCAAAAAAAAAATGCTTCCTTTGGCTGAGCTGTAGGGTGCATCTAGCACAGAACTAGATTATTTCTGTCATATCTTGTAGACTGGTATGAAAGGACTTCTTCACAACCAGCATGGACAGAAAGGATGACTGCCATATGATTAGCTCTACCAATATGCATGTGGATATATGTGCATACTGACCTGGTTTGTGTATCATGTAGTGAATCCAGCCCTGGCTCTGTTGCACCCCGAGTCCCCTCCACTCGTCTTCTGCCATCAGGTGGGCGGAGGGCACCAATTTAGACAGCTGCTTTGGAAGCACCACATGTCTATGGGACGATAAAGAAAAA
The DNA here is from genome assembly GCF_910591455.1 of Pholis gunnellus. Lineage (NCBI taxonomy): Eukaryota > Metazoa > Chordata > Actinopteri > Perciformes > Pholidae > Pholis > Pholis gunnellus. The sequence goes on from NC_136530.1 coordinate 7,363,468, forward strand.
CAGCCAAGAATTAGCCACTAAGAACCAGAAACGTATTTTAGGGATGGTCAAGAAGTAAGTCAACTAGACTGTTTCAGGTAACTTCATATAATGATAGCGAACGTTGACGGCTAGGTCCTCATGATACTATTAATGTACAAATATTGACGTCACCGTTAATGTAACCGAACAGTCAGCATAGCTCGTGCTATTGGCTGTAGGTGGATCAAGAGTGTTTTTGTTAGCTTAACTGTTAGCTATTTACAAATATTTAGCGTTACGTAAATCGTATGCTAAACTAAATACAACCTACATACTCTGTGACGTTACTGTATTACCAATTTGCCAATATACGTTAACGTTACGTTCAGCAGTGTAAAGTTAGCTAGCCTACCGTAATGTGACGTTAAGCTAACTAACGTTAACGTAAAACGACAAAATAACGAACTTTTAACTAGTGCCAAAAAACGTTAGTTAATCACACCTGTATTCAAACTCCTCGTCGTTGTACTTGTCAGAGTAGTAAATCTGTTTTTTCGACATTTTCCCGTCGATGATAGCAGTCAAAGCCGAATTCCAGAGAGCTGTTTCGGTTGATGTGAAGTAGCTTAGCTCACTAACTTAGCAATAACGAAGCTGCTGTCATCTGCCGCTGTTTTCAGAGGACAATTCAAAACCCAACGGTTACCCGCATGTCCCTGATTGGTCAAGGCAGCGGCACGTGGACTTCCCACCGAGCTAGATCGTCTATGTTCTGAAAGATGAACCACTCGGATGTGAAAACACGGCTCTTCAACGAGGAAGCACTGATTTGCGAAAAAGTGTGTGTATTTCCTCATAAATTATTCAAAAACACACATTCACGCAATTATCTTAAGTTTTGGTTTTGTGCCATATAGTTCAAATACGTCTTAGACGTTTAAAAGGAAGATATTTTCTGTATTTTTGGAAACGTATCTGGTACTTCGCCAGGACTTTTCATGGAAGTGCAGAGGGGCTCTTCCTCTTTATACTCTCTCTGTCAAGTTGCGAGTCCTCCTTCCCTCGTTACCCCGGGGCAACGAGGTTTATTGCCCGGGGTGCTGGAGCATGTGCTGGGGCCATGGCTGGAGCTCTTCGGACTGTAGGTGGGAGGTGCCCGGGTTGAAATTGAAAAGGCACTCGGTTTTGCTGAAAACAACAATTGACATTTCCGGGACATTTTGGAATTAGAGTTAAATATGAACCCTAAGCGTTACAGGCAGTGGGTATACAAAGCGAATACATTAATTATTAAATGCATTTAGCCTTCAGTGAGTTTGCAAATGATGGTTGGATAATATTTAGCTGGAAATCCATTTAACATGAACCCTAATGGAATACTATGTTTCTAAATATCAATGTAGCTTGCATTGGTCTTTAAATTGTCATCATTCGTGTTTTTTTCCAAGCTTAATTTTGCCTGCCGAATTGTTAATTATTATACTTTTACTTTTAATTTGGTTGCATTCATGGATGGTGCATTTAATAATGACATGCACTAAGCCTACATAAACGATGTTTCTTTACCACTAGCTCTTATTTTTGTAATGTATACAGTTATATATTTTGTTAGGTAGCCTAGATTATTACCTTTACCAAATGTGAATCCAGTTGAATTTGTCTTGTCACTTGATATTTTCTACATTTACATTTTTTATCATTTGCTATTAACAGACCACTCTCTAATTCATATGTGACACAGGCCTATTTCCACTGACTTATTCGTTTTTATTCTTTATACTTCAGTAATTTCTGTTGTGCCACCATTATGGGCGAGACACAAAGGAGAGCATCGGTCATCTGTTATATTCTCTCTTGGGCCTTACATAAACATATTACAGTAAATATTTTGTAAGTACATGAAAGATGAACTCTCTCTTTGCATTTTAACCAAAACAAAGTAGTTTGAGGATTATCTTGTTGGAAGCAAGTAACCTTATGTTGTAATCACTGTTGTCAAGGTAATGGCTGCTAATGAGTGGTGGTGTATTCACAGCATGGTGTGTTCCTCTTGTATTATGCAAACTACCAAAGTCAGGAAGCAGGTATGTTAACTCTTCACATACAGAAAATGATAGTATAGTTGACTGATCAGCTGCAAGCGAGTAATATATTGTTATCTATGGCAATTAAACGTAGAATTAAACGTAGTACCAACTTCAAATGGTTGCTCTTGTGTCTTTTTCTTTAAAGCACGTTTATTCAATTTGGTTTGAAGTAATAATCATATCTGTTTTCCTTTTGAGTTGAGTATGTTGCAAGAGCAGGTTTTTTTTTTTTTTCCTCACAGAAAAGGGGACAGGACACATAGAGGAAAGGCCAGCTTACTTGTGCATCTGTCAACATGCAGTGAATCCATCTGGTTTATCAGTAACTTCTTATACACTGTAGCAAACAAACAGGAGGTGATTGGCTGTTTGGAAGCAGGTGGGATGGCAGCGGTGGTGGTAGTTTGCTTGCCCCACTGGGTTTCTCAGTGTGGTTCGTTGTAATGAGTTTTCCTGACTAGTGGATTGAAATGATTCTCTTATTCAACCATATAGATGCAGCTCATTTGTGCTGTGTCTCTGATAAAAAGTCATTGGAAATTCACTGAGCTGGATTCTTCTCATCTTCTTTCTCCTTAGAGCCTGATATATTGGTAAGTTTCCTGATGCCTTTCTAAATAACTTTTAAGTTTACAAATGTGTCAATAGCGGTCAGTGTAGTGCACAATTTAAACCTATTTTAATCAGTGTAGTTTGTTTGTTTACAGGTTATTTACTGTGTTGTCCTTCTGTCACATTGTATTGGACAGACAACATGATTATTGCACTTAATGAATTAATAACTGGTTTGAATTAAGCAGTTGATAAGGAACATAACGATCCGTTCCTTGTCTGCGGCCCCTCTTTTTGCGTAACAGGTGACTCTGACTATTGGGTTATTTCGCAACCAGTGCAGACATTGCTCTCCATGTCTGCATGATTTGACCCCCCCCCCCAAAAAAAAAAAGAGAAAACCTGCTTAACTCAGTTTGTTTCACACTGAGAATCCTGCTTTATTTACCCCTGTGTACGATAAAAATATAATTGTGAGTGGAAATCAGAGTGGAAGTGATTTGATTGGGAATGGCCGATTGCTCCCTGGGGAGACGGATGAGAGACACACACACACACACGCACACACACGCACACAAAATACACTCTAACTAATGAGATGAAACTCATTCCAGTACATTTACATTCACAATCCATATTATAATTATTATTTCTATTTTGTATTTCATTAAAACTCTACAGTACATTGCACATTTTGAGTTCTCATGAAAAACATTCCTTGTCTGATTAGGGCTGATGCTTACTGTAAAATACATTACTAATAGATATAAGATTAATAAAATACATTGATAGTGTACCAGGAGTGCTTGCTTATTTTTCATATATTTAGCTTTTAGTTTCGTTTAATTCAAATTCTATATTTATCATCTAGAGAGAGAGAAAAGAAAGTGGACTCTCTGAGTGACCCTTCACTTCACAGTAATTGTATTTATAATCTTAATATCATTGCATTTTGCAGTTGTCTCAAATTTATACAGTGGCAGCATTGTTCAATTTTAAAGGTTTGAAATACTGCTGCTAATTGAGCCTCAAGATTAACATATACTGACAGGTTATCCATTTGCAGAATCTCTCTTACAATATATAGTAAATAGGTGCTCTGTAGAGAGAGCGAGAGAGAGAGAGAGTGTGTGTGTGTGTGTGTGTGTGTGAGAGGTTGACTGCGGTTCAGGCAGATGTGTTTTAGCTAATACAGTCTGAGAGCAGCTGGGCAGGGCAGGGCTAATAGACCCAATGACATCATCCAGAGAGAGAGAGAGATAGAGAGAGAGACAGGGACAGAGAGAGAGAGCGAGGGAGACTGGGAGTATACGAGCGAGCCTGCCTGAGGCAGTGAAAGGAAGCAGGCCAGCTCAGACAGAGAGGAGAGTGGCATGAGAGCGGGACAGTGTGTGAACGGGAGAGGACCAGACAGCGTTCACTTGACAAGGATATAGGACTCCACCTGGAAGATTTTCTCTCTAGTTATCCCCCCTTCTTCCATTACACCTCTCCCCCTCCCCTTCCCCCTTCCCCCTACCCCCCTCCTCATCCTCTGGCAGTTATCCCCCCCCCCCCCCCTCCCTCTCAGCTCCTGCTCCAGGCGGCTCCTCCGGGCATGCTCCTTAAGCCAAAGTATGGCCGCTTTCGCAACGACTCTGTGACCTCTTCCGACGACCTGATGCAGAGCTTAGCCATGAGCGGCAAAGTTGTAGCCACACCGGTGGTCTCCTCCTCCGCCACGAGCCTTCCTCTGCCTCCCCTGCCTCCTCTGGATCACACTGCCAGATCCTCCTCCTCTGCCGGGGCAGCAGCCCTGGCCGACTCCCCTTCCCTGGATGGGGAGCAGGATGCCACCACAACTTTCTGCATGCTCATCCCTAGGATGCCCCAGTGGAAGTTCTCCAACTCCCTGCTCAGCCGGAGCCCATCCAGCTCCAGCTCTAGCAAGGACTCAGGGAAGGCGGCTCCTTCCCAGACCTCTTCCTCACATAGCTCATCATCACACAGGCACAGCGGTGTGGCCTCAGCCCGCGGCCCGGTGGCCAGTCTGGCAGCGGTGCTTAACTCTTGTGACCCTGTGTGTGTCACCCCCTGTTCCTTGCAGGCCATTCGAGGGCAGCGAGCACTTGCGGCGGCGAACTCTGCCAATCCAGGGGGCCACGGATTTGGGGCCACAGAGGCCATGGCGAGCCCTGGGGGTTCCAGCGGCTCCAGGTCAGGAATGAGCCGCAGGACAAGGGTGGAAGGCATGTGGCTCGAGGGAGAGGACTTCACCCAGAAGGGTGGCTTCATCCACAAACCCTCTCAAGGCTGGCTGCACCCTGACAAGAAGATAGCAGGACCAGGGGCCTCTTATATTGTCAGGGTGAGTCAGTGGGCACTTTTTTTTTTAATGCATGCAGTATATACATTGTAAAGGTACACTTCTTAAACATCCACTTAATTCAGGCTTTGTTCTGAAAGTGTGCACAACAAAAGGAAATAACTTTTTCTTCCTCTGGTGCTCACATATTTACCGCTCACAAGAATCGATGAACCACGAAATATTAATAGCCCCATTTAAAGGTTTCTCTATCTGGGTGGGAAACAAAAGGACACCACAGTGCCAGGCAGTTTGTTATGCAGCTCATGTGGCGAGGGCTGGGGAATATATAATTTAGATAGATGGCTTGGTGTGACTGCGACAGGATAGCACACCGGCGTCAGGGTGGAGAAAGATAACCCATTAGAATGATGTGCACAAACTGTAGCAAGGTCTTTTATCGCAGTGTTTACCAAAGGTTGTATGCATCATATGAGCTACTTTGAAAAATAACCATCTGTATTTATAGTGCATGCAACCTCTGCCTGATTGAGAGCTCCCACTGTAAGCCTGTGGGAGTGGTGTTCTTTGTGTGCTTTCTGGATTGTTTACATTCATGTGTGCAAGGACAACTTAAGATCGTATCCACGAAATGTGAGTTACAATATCTGAGCGAATCCAAGTCTTTAATGTAGTTAGTGTCACTAGCTTGAATGAGGTTTTTAACTCGTACACAAACTCTTTGTGTTTTTTTGTATTAAAAGCAGGATCATACATCAAGAAATGGATGGTTGGTTGGTTGTCCCACCAGAGAGATTAGGATGATTGTAACTAAAACGGTAGAGATATGAGGAGATGCCTTTACCAGTACTTGTGATTTGTGTTTACAAAGGGGTTGCCACCCCAAGCAGACTGCTTGACGTCAATGTCAATGATCTCCTCTTAGCGATCCCCCGCGCCTGTTCTCCTCCGCCCCTCTTTGCGCTGCTCCACCCCCCGCTCCTCAAACTAATGACATGGCTCTTGATTAGCCCAGTCTGGGGCTCAAGCACGCCTTCTAATGCCATTATACAGGCACCATTCATTCCTATATTCAATTACATTTAATCCCAGTCATTTGCATCATGTGATGCGGATGAGGACGGTTGGGTCGGCACGGGAGGGGTCCGGTGATGAGCTCCTATCATCATGCGAAGCTTTTCCCTGGATTCATAACAAGTGCTGCTCCAATGTTTGATTGATAACTCGGTTAATTGTCCGACCGAGCTTTGGAGTGCGCTCATTGCTGCGCAATCATTTGAAATGACCTGTGTAAGCTGATGTTTGCGATGCATTTCGCAGCAGAACTATACGTGCGATTCAGTGGTAAATCTATGCAGGGTGGAGCACTTGCTGCATGTATTAGTGTCAATGTGACAGAAGATTTCTGCTGCCCTGTGCCATTTTTATTCAGCATAGCTACCATAGCGTGCAGCTCTCCCTCCCTCTATTTCTGTTTTCAGTGCCTCTCGCTCCCACACAGTCACTCCTCTGCTGGTGAAGACACAAATATGTTTTGCAGTATTGGTTTCCTCCTTTGCACTTTCTCTTTGTCCACACACAGCCATGTCAAGGCTCTCTGTCTGGCCTGCATCTGCCCTCTTTGACAAGCCAGGACACTGCAGCAAGCAAGCAAGCAAGCATCAAACAAAGCACTGCAGCTGCCAAAGCTGCTATCGTTCAGAGAGCAACATAAAAACCAGACTGCTATCATTTTACGCTGTTCCCTCACAGTCTGGTGCACAGTATTAATCAGTCACATTATGAATACCTCTAACCAGAAAGGTCCTTCCACGGTGCAGCGAGTACATTTTGTGGTCCGATGCTGTGCACAAAAGTATGAGAGAAGGAACTTTGTTGTCCAGGACATTTACTTTGGCAACATGAATTACAAACAAGATAGGATTGCATCAACAGAACTTGGGGGGGAAAAAAAAACCCTACTCATTCATCATCTACACTATCCAGATACTGTTTGGTAACATCCTGCTGTCCTCAGTATCTGTCCATCATCCGCCCATCCATCGTTACACGACTTATGTACATGCTTTTCGATCCTGCCTTGCCTTTAGTGGTTAAATGAGAAGTTATTACATAAGTAATTGGGACATTAGTGCATTAGTTTCTACATTGATAAACTGTAAAACGACTATGATTTATCTCAAAGGAGGCAGCCACACAATGCCACAAAGTTTACCCCGGGCATGCCAGTGTTATTACATTTCCGAGGAATGCTTCTTGGACAGTCGGTGTCCCTGCAGTACTAGGAATCGTGTGCTGGAGACTCGGTCCAAAAGGAAGGGAGTGCAGATAGGGTGATAGAAGAGGGGATGCGTTTCATCAGCAGATGAGTGTGTGACAATGGAGGCATTGGCAGAGAGAGGGAAGGAAAAAAGAGAGACAATTTTCCTGATGGAAGACTTCCCCTCGTCTCCAAATCTGGTTAGAAAGCTCATTAAGCTCTCGGGCTCAAAGGTTGTTCTCTCTCTCTCTCTCTCTCTCTCTCTCTCTCTCTCTCTCTCTCTCTCTCTCTCTCTCTCTCTCTCTCTCTCTGTTTGTTTGTATGGCTGCCGTGTGGTCTTTCTGCTGTCCGTTGTAGTCACCAACAACCCTGGAAACTGCACTAAATATGGCATCAACTGAGCCAAAGTGGTGTTGGAGAGGATATAAATTATGTAGCACCGTATTAGTTTCACAGAGAGTTTATAAATCACATAAGCCAATATACCGCTGAAGAGTTTTACGTCACGAAAGTCTGTATGATATTTGAGATGAGCGCAGGCGAAACACAGCCACTGATGCTGCCTTTCACATTCAATGGTAACGCCAACAGTGCTATCCTTTTTATTTCGATTTGAATCTATTGGTTTGTCTTAATCAAGGCTGTGAATGTTTTTTTCATTATTCTGAATACATATTTACTGTTGATGGCAGGGAAACTGAAATAGAAGTATGAATTGCACATTTTACACACGCCTTCGTCTTTTCATGTAAACCTCACAGATATTCAAATTAGTACAAGACATTTTATACACAAACACGCTCACACCCTCAGCATCCCCCAGAGGCTTAAGGAGCTGCAGTTTGTCCATGATTTGGAGCTCTTAGTGCTGCTAATCTAGTCAAGGTGCTATTATCACCCCAACCTGACAGCCATTAGGAAGCTGCTCAGCTGGAGTACACTTTAATGGCCTTATATACTGTATGTGGTTTTAAGTTAGATTAGGATGCATTTTGGGAAAAGTGTCATGCTTACCATTCATGGATTACATATTGTAGACTGCATATTTTTGAGGGAAGACTTCTAATATCTGTTTTGAAACATTTTTCTCCAAATGCAACATTTGCTATACATGTGTATAGTGCTTATTCATTATGCAAGTTCTTAGAAAGCCGGTGACCTCACTAGTTTTCCAGAGTGAGTTTTTTTTGAAGTTCAGCATTTATTTTCAAAATTCACATGACACGTTGATAATTATTATTTTCCAAACTTGTTTTCTGTTTGTTTCTTTTTGCAGTACATGGGCTGCATTGAAGTATTGAAGTCAATGCGCTCCCTGGACTTCAACACGCGGACTCAGGTGACAAGGTATGCTGGTGACCATCTACACTAGTAGTGATGAGTCAGGAGAATTTGATCCAATATATATATATATATATATAGGATTAACTGAAGTATCAGCCATTATGATATCAAATTGCTACCAGCGGTGTGTGTCAGTTTGTGGCTGTTATTTAGAGTTAATTTGGTTTGATTTTAATTGACCTATTATGTCAATGCTGTTAAATGTTTATATTTGGGTTACACCTATAGCTAACTTTTTACCAAACCCTGCTGAATCATTTGCCACGAAAATTAAATGCTAATGCAAGTATAAACAATGTAAACCAAAACTTAAGTCACAAGGTTTTGTACAATGGCAGCAATACAATGTTGTGTGTCTCAGTTAATGTATATGTGCCCAGTGACGATACATAGAAAAGTATACCTCGGGGTCTTAGTATGTCTGTGTCGTGTTGTTATGGCCTACATGTGATGTTATTGTTATAAAAGCAGGGCTCTTTGCAATCCTGGGCCTCATGGGAGAAACACACTCCCTCCCTCTCTGTCTCTCGCCCTCCTCTCTCTCCTCCACAATCGATCGGCAGTAATCGGAGCCCGCCGTGCATCCAAGGCTTAAGTGCAGGGGGAGGAGACTGCAGAGGATGGAGTGATAGAGAGGGAGATCTATTATTGATGATGTTTACTAATGACTGTGGAAAGCTGCAGTGGTCCCCATGAACGCACCCTGCTGGATAACGTCTGGGGTTGTAACTTCTTGAAGAGGAAGAGGAGAGTTAAAAAAAGCAAAACATTAGCAAATGGAGAAACCAAACCGAGCATGAGATGACTAAGCCAGGTTTTAGTCATTACAGTTTTAGTGCATTGATGACAAATATGTTTTATTTTTGCATCCTTGCGGTTGTTAAGTATAGAGTCCTTCCCTCAGTTGAATGTACAGCAGCCTTTTCCATCCAGTTGCATGTGCAAGACATTTTATGAATAGCATCTTTAAAACTGACTTTTTCCCAGTGATGCTAACGGCATGAGGTCTCTGATACCTTGGGGAACACGGGAGGGGCCATCCGTCCCATAAGGCCAAAAAATCAATGATTGATCGTCTTAATCAATCTAACAAACTTAACCAGATATTTTACTCTATGTTAATTGCTGCTGGGTGCGATTCAAAAGCAGCGTTTTGAAGTCTAAACCTTTATTAGGCGTCCACAACTTGGCCTTTTTTTCAGCGAGCTGACTTGTGCACAAGTTAATTTAGGCCTGGAAAACCACAACAAAAACATTCACTGGTTGTCAGTATTTCAAAAATGCACTTCAGCTCCTAGATTTGAAGAAGCTCCATTTTCCCAACAGTACTCTCTGTGTCACGGTGTTAAACAGCAACACCAGCGTTAATGAGGCCCTGCATTTTATTGCAGGGAAGATACCGACGCTGCAGACAAAAACAACAGCCCATCTCTCTCCTCCTCCTCCTCCTCCTCCTCCTCCTCCTCCTCCTCCTCATGCCTCTGCCCTCTCATCAGCATGAGTCATTTGAACATTGTGGTGTTTTTCAAAAATCCCTGAGAAGACCTTTACTCGAGATGGGGCCCGGGACGCTGCTTTTTAAATATTTACGAGCCACTTGATAGGGGCAGCTGGGTTCTTGACTGCCGTCCCCGCTGTCCCCTGGCAGCAAGAGAGCGAGCGCTGCAGCCTCAATTCCACATTATGCCACACTCCCGCCACCAGACCAGAGGCTTTAAACACCCATTAGGCGACCATTCCCAGGAGTTATAGCAGCTTCACTGCAAAGTTGTTACAAACCTGCGGAGAGAATTGCACTGCAGGAAAATAAATGTGAGTAACGATGCCCTAAAGAAGCAGTGGAAGACACTTTATTTTGGCAAATGATAGTGTTTCTTCTTCCCTAATTCGACAGGGAGTTAAACACGGGATGACAAATCACTGTCGGTTAACACGAGTGGTAAGAACTAGTTTAGTGCTGGCGAACAGACCTGCTGGAAACCTTTCTTGACATTTGAACTGTGATGGGTCTGTGACCTGTGACCTCAGCCCGAGGGAGGGAACACAAAGCTTCTGTTCTTGTTTAATCCATTATTGTGACGCTGCAGCTTTTTGTACCCCTGAACTCTGACTCAGCATTTAAAAATGTTCAGTCTCATGCTCCTCATATTGTTGAAGGGAATTCACATGATTTTTACTTTTAGTGTCCTTGTAGCTTTGAGATCAGTGTCCCACTGTAGTCTGACCGTTGACCTCTCTTCATTCTCCTGATTAGGGAAGCCATCAACAGGCTGTGTGACACTGTGCCAGGCGGAAAGGGAGCGTGGAAGAAGAAGGTTAATAGAAATCTCATACTTTGCATGTTTCATTACACTACTGTTACTACATACTAAATTGTTATATCCCTGCTGGAGAACTATGGGTTGAAGTTAACTCACAGGTTAGTACAGCGGTTTTAAGAAACCTAAGACACTTAAATGATGTCTGAATTGTCCTGATAAACATAAACAAGTACTTTGTCTCATAACAAATGCAGTAAAAACAGGATGACATTTAATGTTTTCTGAATAAAAGTACATTTTTAAATATGTGATTGTAATTTCTACTGTATTCTCTTTTTTTTTCCTCCTCATGTAGGCCCATAACAAAGCTCTCCAGTCCGTTATGGGGAAAAGTAATCTGCGATTTGCAGGCATGGGTATTGCAGTCAATATTTCCATAGATGGCCTCGGTCTGCTTATCCCTACCACACGACAGGTATGATGTTTGTTGGCAGATTAGAGTCAACGTTTATTATCGAGAAATTTTGGATATCTCTTTGGTATTTTGAAAAATCAAATAAAAAAAAAATCAACCTTCAACAATTCAGTTTGTGACTATTTCCACTTCAAAAAAATCAGTGCATGAAAAATGATGTTTTTGCCCGTCGTGTCTGGCCTTAATTAAATGTTATTGTCTGCTGCTGAAAAGAAAGTTTCTTCCTGACCACAAATAAATTAAATCTTTAACATTTTTACATGTAATGAATTCCTTCAGTTATTACATTTCAGAAATTATTTGTGTCAGTTAATTTCAACTTTGATCATCAGTTCAAGATCAAGTTTTCTTATTTAATAATAGTTGGGTTGTTCATTGTTAAATATTACAACGTTCTATAATGGTTTACATGATGTTCAGCAGCATTTCGTCTTTGCTGAAAATAAAAATATGAAAAATAATCGGTGTGTAGTAACACTTAACTTCTAAAGTGTATTGGCATAGTGTCAAACCCTGAATGTTTTGACTAACTGCTTACTAAACTATTTTGTGCTTTGACATCTCTTATCTTCCTGCCCATTTGTCTTGTCTGTATCCACATTAATCAATGTTCCTTTGTTTTATCCGCTTGTCTCTTTCAGGTGATAGCACACCATCCCATGCAGTCCATCTCATTTGCCTCTGGAGGAGACACAGTGAGTGCAGCGTTTCGCTCCCAGCTCTCTATACGTTGTTGTTGGAAATGGACATTTTTGGCAGACTGCACACATCTGACTGGATTCCATTTTACTGGTTTCCAATCTCATGACCCAAAGAATCAATGAGGGCTTTAATTTAGTTATATATGTCTAATTTATCTGGTCTAATTAGATTTATCCACCTTTCTGTTGCAGGACACGCCTGATTATGTTGCGTATGTGGCCAAAGACCCAGTGAATCAGAGAGGTATGTCCGGAAAAGCCTCAGTTTCATCACCACATTTATACAATAATGGATTGTATCTTAATCATGGATTACTCACCTTTATATGTATTTTATGATGCCACAATGACATAGTATTAAATTAAAAAAGTGACATCATAGCATATTGGAAGCTATTCTTGATATGAAAGTTGACTTTACTATAACCTCGTCTACAGTTCTTGATTTAGAATAGAAATTACTAATATTCTTAAGCAAGGTATCTTCTCATTAAGAAGAAAGAATCTAAATGACCACATAGTGTTTTGGAAAGAAATGCTTAAACTTAAAATGACATTAAATGAGATAAATGCTAAGCTAGGATCTTACTCCTCAAAGTGTGCAGCAGCAAGCGTTCTCTTGTTTTGTTTCCTGCAGCATGTCACATCCTGGAGTGCTCGGACGGTTTAGCCCAGGGTGTCATCAGTACCATCGGCCAAGCCTTCGAGCTGCAGTTCAAACAGTACCTACACAGTCCTCCCAAAACCATGGCGTCTATGGAGAGGTAACATGCTGCACAGCCACAAACATGACTTCTATTAAATGATGAAAAGCGTTTTTGTCACTGTCCTTCCAAATCTGTGGCGCGGCGACACGACAGATAATCATTGATTTCTAAAATAACAGGCACCGTGGTGCTGAGAAATAACTGTATGTTGTAAGTTCCTGTACAACTATCATATACATTAAAGCTTTAAAATTGTTGACACTTCAATGTCAAGGACACATTTGATGTTATTTTAGGAAGATTGACACCTACAGGAAGTGAAAGTGGAGGTTGGCACAATCGATCACACTTACTTTGACATAAATACTGACCAGGCGTCCTACATAAAAGAGCTTAGTCACATTTTCCTCCTCAAACACCTGATCTACTGTACAACTCTCACATTTCTTTATTATTTATTACAGGGAGACATGATAGCTTGTTCTTGTATTACCAAAAGTCCGTCTCATAATATTGATCCGCACAGATCTTCTCACCTCTTGGAGCAAAACCCCCCAAGTGCTGCAGTGATGCCACTGCAGACACAAGAGAAACTACAGACTGTCCAAATCTGATAAATCTCTACCAGATTTATAAAGATCCCTTTGGGATGTGGACATGTCATCTAATCAGAATGAATCCATTTGAGAACCCAGATCTCCTTATCATTATTATTACTATTTATATCACTATGAAAAGTAATAATATAATAATACGTTAATCATTTCAACATTAATCCTTTTCCTAAAGGGACCGCTTTTGTATCATTGAGTAAACTGACGGCTCCTGACCAAGTGACATATTTCATATTATACATCATGCATAACAATAACAGTACAGAACTGATCTGAACAGAATGAACAATAGACTGCCAATAGAAGGCAAAACCCTAATATGTGCACAAATCTAAAAAAGAAACAGAATACAACTTTTAAGACCTCGTGTGAAGCTTCGGCGACCCCCAGTCGGGGTCAAGACCCCTAGTTTGGGAACCAGTAGTTTACATTATAGAAGTTGTGGTAATAATTGTGTGGTTATGATAATCAAATGTACCTTTTCACTTCTTCAGGTCCGTCAGGACAGAAGAGGTGATGTGGGGGGAGGATGAGGACTTCTCTGAACATAATTACTACAACAGCATCCCAGGGAAGGAGCCTCCTGTTGGGGGCGTGGTGGACTCTAGACTCAGGCCGAATGGAGCTCTGCTGGGTCACATCCACACACAACCACAGAGCAAGACGGCAGCACAGGTGAATCTCCAGGCATGATTGTTTCTGGATGTAACCTTACCATCTAACGTTATCAGATGTAATCAAAGCTCCATCTGGTCAATGACTAAACTTTACCAGACAATGACAGCCAAGCTCTTTGACAGCTCCCTCATAAACCGGTGACTGATGTGTTTTCTTGCTCCTTCCCCGTATTGTTTACGTGGAATTAAACAGTTGGAGCATGAAAATATACTCCATAACTGTCTTCCTGATGTGCCTGCACCGTAATTGCCAAAGATAGATGTGATTACATAAAAAGCCTTTGGCTCCTGTGTTGCCCACCGCGTGAGAGAAATCACTCCTTTTCTCCCTGCCGCTTGTTCAAACGACGGGGACATGCTGTGTAGCTAATGTTTCAAATAGAGTGCTTGGAAACTACATTATGTGCGGGACAAGAGATGAGAGAGTTGTCCATTCAAGGTATAGAGCTACAAATGTATTGAGGACGTGTTCCTCTGCTGTGTGTTTGCAGATGGGCTCCCCAGCGAGGAGGGAGCAGGCTTCTTATCCCCCCGGTCAGCTGTGCTATGAGCTGCACTGGGACACTGAGACGACCAGCAGCTCAGGTGAGACACCCAGTGGCAGTAGCGGGGTACTACACCTGCAAATACATTTGTGATGACATTGTGTGTTCTTATCTCTCTGAAAATGTTTGACATTGTGTGACCTGTTATGGTACATGTCCAGTCCTCTCTGCACTTTGTGCCCTCAAGATACCCTGAACTTTATTTAGGTTATTATCTTCCAATTGAAAAAGTTGATGAAAAGTGACATAGCAGTACAGTGAGAAGGAAGTTAGAATATACATATTTTATTTCTCAGTGGTACTTTTTTGGTGGAGGGGCGTCTCATTGGTTGCTACCTACAATTGTTCTATGATTATGACTTTAGCAATACACATCCACTTAAGAACATAGAGAAACTGGTTTAATTGTCTTAGATTATTTATTGAAATAATCTATTCATACAACGTGGTACCTGACAAAACAAGTTGTGATTTTAACCACCAGACGGAGACAAAGAATTTGATGTTTCACACACATACATGACACACTCACACACACACATCCAGAATAAAAAAATGTATTGAGGGCACCTGTCTTTCTCAGGTCTGACATCAGATGGTTACCTGTGTGCTGACGGCCAGCCACCAGGCAGCAGAGATTACGAGGAACATCAGTACGTCAACACCCAAAGTCTGGAAAACCTGGATTCACTGGCGCAGGGGCCCAATGGACACAGAGGGCCCCGGGCACCAGACAGTCCAAAAATGGACCTCTTCGACATGAGTAAGTCCTGAGGGTTACTGGGACACATGCTGACACATTTGAAAAATACTATAGAGTGACCACATTTGTATTTTTGAAACATCGTTGTCCTTTTAGGGCCCTTCGAGGACGCCCTGAAGCTCCACGAGGCCTGTGGAGGAGCTGCTGGGTCTGCAGCTGGAGGGGGAGGTGTCCGGATCCTGGAGGACCAGTGGCCCAGCCCTCCACGCCGTCGAGCCCCCGTGGCGCCAAACGAGGAGCAGCTCCGCAGGGAGACGTGGTACCACAGCCGCATGAGCAGGCGAGACGCAGAGAAACTCCTGGTCCGAGATGGAGACTTCCTGGTCCGGGAGAGCACTACCAACCCAGGACAGTATGTGCTAACCGGCATGCACTGTGGGCTGCCCAAACACCTACTGCTAGTGGACCCTGAGGGAGTGGTGAGTCCGGCAGCAAGCTAAAACATAGCGTACCAAAAATACTAAAGTTCATACTGTACATCCCGCTTGGAAGGTTTGTGCTTTATGTAGTGAACACAATAACTTACATCCTCCCGTCTTTATCTGTACTCCGTACAGGTCCGGACCAAAGACATGTTATTTGAGAGCATAAGCCACCTTATCTCATACCACCTTAAGAACGAGCTGCCTATTGTAGCAGCAGAGAGTGAGCTCCACCTCAAACAGGTGGTCAGGAGGAAACAATGAGCCACCTGGCCCTTCATGGGAAGGTAAGCATGCAGTGTGCTACGTATGTACCAGATGACTAAAATGATTTCATGATTTAAAATACAGATATAGGCCCTTTTCACTGCCGCCACAAGAGGTAAACACAGCTGTAATTGATTAAATGACTTATGGCCCCATTCTATTTAGTGTGTCACAGACATTTCAGTGAGCCAGCATGCACAATACAAGGGCCCTGGCCCATCTATGTGGAACAGGGCCATAATTAATCTTATTAATTACACCTTTGTTTACGCTGCAATGATATGTCAAAATGGCTGCTGTGAAAAGGGTCTATCAGTGGGGCAGCGGAGAGAAAATAATCTATATGAAGAAGAGCGCTTCACGGTGGTGTAGTGGCTCGCACTGTCGCCTCATAGCAAGAGGGGCCTTCCTCATGGGGTTTGCATGCGCTCCTCGTGTCAGTCCACAGTCCAAAGACATGCAGCTTTGGTTAATTCATGACTCTAAATTGCCCGTAGGCAAAAAAGCGGTTACAGAAAAAAGGATGACTGGATGTTTAGAAGAATTAGATTGCTATAAGTCCCTTTAATTAAATAAGAAATGCTGGTTGTGGGTGATCAATAGGAATTTAACTACAGTAAAGAAATGGACAGATTATCTAGTGTCAGGCATGTGACTATTTTATCTACAAGCCTAAAAAAATGACTGTATTAACTTTCAATCTGTGTCAAAAATAATCATCCTTCTTTGTCTTCTATATTTCACAGCTGAATTCTTGAGTTCCCATGCAAACACTACAGGAAATATAAACAAACATGGAAATAATTGATTACGGATGGATATCTACGTGCAACAAAGGATAGCAGTGATGCTTTCTTTCCGTGAACACTTCCGTTACGGAGACTGAGGCATCTGACTTCTCTTTGTACTTTCTCTGCCTTTTGCCTACCAGGATTAACCGAACTATCCCTCGACTGTCATAAACTCCTCAGCATGAAGCTATTAAGAAGACTAAAATATGTCAAACAATGGCAGAAATTAAAGCGACGACTGTTTGAAGAGGAACTTTGGGGAATCAAATAAGGATTTGATACACAGTGAAGTCCTACAACGCCTGTCAGAGTGAGGTGCTTCCAGTGAACCATGGCTTGGTATCATGACCGGTCAGTCAGTCACGGGTCATTCACAGAACAAATAATGGACATCGCCACAACAAAACTCTGAACAAAGAACAAAACACATCTGGTACAGACCACTGTTGATGTCACAGGTTACTCTGCAATTAATTTCTGTGTAAATGCAAGGCATGAAAATACTGTGAGACAATTGAAGAAGTGTCTGTTTCACTGGAATGTAAAGACTGTTTATTGTTACAGTTTCTGCAGTACCTGACCCTGAGATGGCACAATGGAAACATGCTGAGCATGAGTCAGTGCTGGATTTATGAAAGAGCCACACATACTTCTGCCTTTCTGTTTTGTTTCTCCATGATAATCGAGGCACCAAATCCCAGTAAAAAGAAAAGTATTATTATCTTCATATAGACAGTCAAGTGGACATATAATACATTGTCTTGAAAGTTTTATCACATCTACCATAGATATCAGTCATTTGTGTTTGTAAGGACTGTTCATAATTTGTTAAAGACATGCTCGTTGTATAAGCCTGTGGACATTATTGGTCAGATTTCAAATCAATATCACGCCCTGGGTTTAAAACTCTGCATACAAGCTCAGTATATCCATGACTGTATTTCTACAGCCCCTCCAACTTCAGTGCCTTATTCACTACAGAGACAGGCATTCGTGTCAGAGTGTATATAATGTGCATTTATGCTCCTAATGCAAAACACTAGTTTTCTTGCCATGCCAATGAATGACTGAACAAACTTCAGGATGATCAAGCTCTTATACTTGTGAACAGTCGTGTAAGCTGCTCTTGTTTTGGGCTAAATGTTTAATACTGTCTTCTCCTGTCATGACTGCTGTCTCTCTGTGTGTCCCTAAAAAAAACGATCCCCTCCGTGAATTTCTTAGATGTGAGCCATAGATGGCGCTCCTCTACAGTGATTGATATAAGAGAAAGGGGATTTGGACTTCAAATTAAATCCTTAATTTGTCAGGGAAATGCACCATTTTATCAATTGTCCAAACCCCACATCTGTGTCTTTACCTGTCAATGACTTGCTTGTGTATTTCTGCTCCTGGGCCGTAGTGACGGTAAGCCATGCCAATCTAATATTTTAAAATCGTACTAGAGGTAGGTCACACACTTTTTGCGTTTCTCTCTGTGTCATTAGCAACATATCTTTCACCAGGCCCTTCACTGTTCTTGGCTGCAGCCTCATGAACGCACAGACACGGGGCGGGCTACGAGGCTTTCGGTGAGGTCCAAATGATTAATGTGATTATTTCAGATCTCCCCTTTTGCTTTCTCAGGAATTTCTTGGATCTGTTCTTTGATTAATGGCTTTTTGTCAATAAAACTAATTGAAAAGAGGGTACAATTCAAATGGTAGCTTTGTGATTTGTGAGTAGTCCTATCTGCCCGCTAATGTAGCAGCTCCACAGTAGAGCCCAGCTGTCTAGCACACATGCACACATGCTCCAGCCCAAATTAAGACTTCAGATTTCCATCACCCCCAAAATAGATGCGAGGGACAGTGTCGAAGCTGTTGCTTTGGAAACCTATTGTTTGTTCAATCTACAGTATCTGTGCATGAAGCGAGGTACAAAGAACAGGATCAACAGCGTAGCGGTTTGTTCTTCTTTTTTTTTTATTATAATAATATTGTATAAAATCAAAATGCTTTTCACACAATCAATGCACATCTTCTACATTCTACACTCTCTTTTCACATTCACTTTCTGCTACCACACACCCCTGATTTATAGGCTGCTGTCATTTAACTTATCCAGCCATGAAGGCACTCTACAGTTCTGTTTTTCACTGTTTGCTTATCGGTCAAGCCTTGCGGCTGTTGTTTAAGTTACTGTATTGTACACATGCAGCTATGTCTGAACACAGATCAGTTGTATTTGGCTTCCTAGACGAGGTTTCTGTGATGCTGTTCCCACAGGTTGCTGAGCTGGAGCTGCTACATGCTGGAGGTGGAGAGAAACCTGCGGACGTTATGAGGTTCAGTGTCCCGGCTGTGACATCCTCAGGATTTGGAGAAGCAGACCCTGCACCTCTTCATCCATACGGCCCTGCTGGGCCACACACACCAGTGTAAGAAAATGAAGTTTCTACATCGTATTCCACATTGTTGTTTTGTTTTGTTCTATGAGCACAGGCAGAGCCCCCATAACAGGCTCTCTAGGTTTACCCACTCATCCTTGCAGAGCAGCAAACTGAAATTTGAAGGATCAGCTAAAGAAAGACTGCCTTCAAGCTGGCCATGAACCCCAAAAAACTGTGCATGAAGAGAAGGAAAGTGGGGGGCTAACACTACCACCGAAAAGAGATGCTATCCCACTATGGCAAGCAGCCATCAAGCCACCAATCATGCTGACTAGGACGGAGAGGCTTTTGTTGATTATGCTGTTCTTACGATCAGATTGCACGGATTGACTGTAACGCTATAGGCCTCTTTCAAAGTGTGAAAACACAAACCCAGGAGAGAAGTAATGTGCTCATGTACAGTCTGTACACCCGGGAACCTGACACCTTTAAATGTGTTGAGCAAAGAAATATGAATAATATGGTCATTTAATCGCAATGCCTGATGCACCAGGAAGAGAGATTAAGCACACGGACCAGCCCTACCCATGCATCCCTAACCTGCTAAAAGCATAAATAAGAAGCCAACAGATCTCTTTAAGGTCAACGACACCTGAGCAATCTCTAATTACAACCAACATGACAAAAGAAATGGCTATTGTGTGCACCGTGGTTGTGGAATATGATTAAACTGATAGAACGAGAGAATGAGTCGAGTCCTTTTTGCCTGCACCTCTTCTGAAATTTCCTCCACTTTTATCTGGTAAGCAGAGATGGTGGACAGATCACTCTTAATGGTCCGCACCACAAAGGGGGACAAACTCAAATCCAGCAGTCAGTGCCGTTCACTGAGCGCCTGAATGTTGAACGTAGAACATTTCATTGATCCATCCATCATGAGATCCACGCATACACACAGGGAAACCTTTTTTACACCTCATAACATAGGGTTCGGTCTTAGTTTGTGCTCTGGCGCAGATGTGTGCATTCAACTCACCTGTACAGCTGCCAGTAAATGCGTACGATATATAGTCACCACCTGTTTGTGCTTTCTCTCCCAATCCTGCAAAAGGGTCACAGAAAATGTAACTGTCATGTCTGTTTTGTTGTTTTTATAGATGATGGTCTGAAGAAGTGAGAAAAAAAGTATTTTGGAAATCCTGTTTTTGTCTTCACTTCACACATCCCTAGTGTCAGTGCTCTCCTCACCTGGAGCTGCTGGGTGAGTATGGCGATCCTGTTCTGCAGTGCCACTTGCTGCCCGGGGTTGCCATGATGGGTAGATGAGGAGGAGGAGGTGGTGATGCCCAGAGGAGGTGACAGAGCTCCCAGGGCCTCCTTTAAACGAAACATCTCCTTGGACAGCTCTGTTATCTGCACAAAGACAGAGGGCATGAGTTTGAGCCACTTCAAAAGGTGCTTTAACAGCAGTTGTTTGGCCATCTGAACTCTCACCTTGCGGTCCTTCTCCTTGACCAGGCCCTGGGATTCCTGGATGCCCTTGTGGAGCTCCTGGATGTGGCTGGATTGGGCCTGTAGGTCGGCTAGCTGCTGCTGCACCGTGGCCAGCTGGGACTCCGCGGCCTGTCGCTCACTCTTGTTAAACAGAGCCTCCCTCTGCACCTGGAACACCTAGACCAGTAAAACCACCAGCGGCACCTTGTCACTTCAGCAGGGCAGTCCGTTTGATCACGTCTAAAAATTCTGATGCTTTCCGCTTTTGCAGAAGTGGAGGCTGATCCAGGAGCACTGGAGTTTGGTATTTAAAGGTTGCTGCCGTAATTAATACCGTTCATACAGACAGATATACACACTCCAGGAACTATTTACCTGTGCCGGTGGTAGAAAAGCTTCTCCACCACTTTGCTGTTTGGTTTGGTCTTTGACATTTCCATAGTAACATCTCATGCTATACCTTGTCTTGTTTCCTGATTTAGAGGGTGAACATACCCTCTTCTTGAGTAAAATCTAAAATATTTTTCTTCAACCTCATTATTCCCCCAAACCACTGAATTTTTGCTGAAAGGAAACTCCTGTTTCCCATTGTAACGGCTCTCTCTTTGATTGTCGCACACCCACGCTAGAGTGCACATAGATACAATAAACCAAGCTACAGTAAATATATACGCATTTTCTTTTGTTGCTTTATCTCAGGGGAAATGTGACTTTGTGACGATACTGCCTCCATTATCAGCATCAATGTACTTACTATGTGTGTCAACACAAAATCCTACTTTTGGATTTTGTTACAAACAGCCTGTGTTTTTGTTATTGAATCCCTTCTACTTTTAGCAGGACTCAATTTATGAAGAGCTTAACAGTGTAATGTGGCCCCTTATTAACCTCTGTGTTTGCCGACTTGAGTCGGAGAGGCAATTACCCAGTTTACAAAGTGAGAGTTTTTATGGAAATGACTTTTGAAGTGTCATTAGCAGCCTATAGTGCACATACAACAGTACTTCATTGCATCAGTAGGCCCATGTACAGAGGGATCAATGAAACAGAGGGAAGTACTGAATAGAGAAAATAATACACACATGAATAATGTAGAGGCAGGAAAAAGGCCTTCATGGAACACAGCTCACTTTGTGGCAGGCACAATAACATCTAATGTGGCTTTAGATGGCATTTGAAGAGATTGGACAAGGCAGACTCAATAACACACATGCGTATGTACACACACACACACCTCAGTGCAGGTCTTCTCGTGTTTGCGAGTGAGATCGTTGAAACGGGCTGCGGCGGCGTTGATCTCAGCCTGCAGAGAGAGACGCAGGGCTTCGTGGTCCTCCTTGGAGATCAGACCCTGTTCTGCAGCCTTCTGGGACTTCAGCTCCCTCAGCTCCATCTCCTTCTCGAGAAGAGCCTCCTGGGCTGCTGCTGCACTGCTCTCACCGGCCTGT
This sequence comes from Pholis gunnellus, assembly GCF_910591455.1. Classification (NCBI taxonomy): domain Eukaryota; kingdom Metazoa; phylum Chordata; class Actinopteri; order Perciformes; family Pholidae; genus Pholis; species Pholis gunnellus. Next base: position 7,385,513 of record NC_136530.1, read on the forward strand.
AGGGAGTGCTGGAGCTCTGCCTAAAAGACAGAACGCACAAGGATTACCTGATTCATTCTTATGCACAGTCTGACCAGCAACATACTTAGAAAGCCAGAGCAAAATACTCTTACATCTTAAGTTAAATATGTGTAACAACCCATTGGATTATAATTCCTTCTAGTTCTACCAACTAACAGTAAAAAAAATAAATAATGATCAACAGCTAATGTTGTACCCCCTTGTTAATCAGACAACACAATAGAAACAGTTAAAAGCAGCTGCTATTAACAAATCAGATGCTTTAACTTGTGTGTCCCTTCACTGGTGCTCGGAAACATTAACACTTTTGTCCACAAGGACAGACAAAATCAACAGAAACTGAAAGTTCCTTGTAGTAGCTTTAACATTTTATTTTGACACATGTTGCCTTTAATAAATATTGTGCCTCCAGGCAATTTGAAAATTGCAGTGCTCCCTCAGCTCCCTCAGCACAATATTGTGATTTTGATACATTTTTGATTAATTGTTCAGGCCTACCTTCGTCCAAGCCTGTACGCCTGCATATCCTCACTATTTCTAAATCATTTTGACTGAACTGCAACTCTAGATCAGTGTCATCATCAGATTTGTTTTGATTCCTGCTGACCTTGACTTTCTCATGCTCCTCTTTGGGTACGGCATCCTGCATGGCCTGCAGTTTGGCCTCTAGTCCGGCCGCCTGCTCCTCAGACTGACTACTAAGGGTCTTCTCAGCTTGGAGCTCTTGCAGAGTCTGAGCTAGCTGCTCTGATACCGCGGAGAGCGCCTCCCTATGTTTTGAGAGTGGCACTGCGTCTTTCAGCTGCAGGGAGTCCTGTGCCCGGTTCTCCCGCTCAGCACACAGACAGTCCAGAGCCTGGGCTGCTTCCTGCCTGGCAACCTCCAGTTCTTCTCTCACGGCTGCCATGGTGCGTCTGGAGTGCTCTGATTGGACAGAGGTCATGATCATTCACAAAACGGAGAGAAAAGTCAATAATCTTGCATTTTACTTGGATGCTTAAAGTAGGAAAAACAACACCGCACACCTGATATGCCCGAGCTCTCTGAATGCTCCTCCTCTTCTTCCTCCTCCTCGTCATCTCCGCGTGGAGGAGGCCTGAGTCTCTCCAGATCCAGGAGTGCATTGTTGAGCCTTCTGGCCACGTCCGACCTCTCCCTGGCCAGCTGCTCACACTGAAGCCCCAGAGTGACCTGCACCTCCTCCAACTCGGAGCGGGGCACACACTTCCTCAGCTCGCCCTCTAGCTCTCCCAAACGCTCCTGGAGACGACGGACCTGGTCTCCATCTCCTGCTGCTCCTCCATCTTTCCCCGATGTCCTGCCCTCTGCCAGGGCTGCCTCCAACTCAGCGACTTTGTCACGGAGGCCCTTCACTGTCTTCTCGCCCTCGCCGTCTTTCTCCCCTCCTTCTTTCGCGGGCTTTCTCTGGGACAGAGCAGCACGGAGTTCCTTTACTTTCTCCGTCAGCTGTTTGATTGTGTCACTGTCCCGGCTGCTCCGACCTCCCTCTTCGGCCAGTCTCTTAGCTAGCTCCTCCTCTAGCTCCGTCACCCTCGTTCTCAGCTGCTGTGCCTCCTGGTTCGGACCCTCCTCTGCGGCCCCAGCACCTGCTGCGGCAGTGTCCCCTTCACCACACTCCACAGAGAGCACCCCGAGGCGCATCTGCTCTTTCAACTCCTCCCGCTCAGACTGGGAGGAGGCCAACTGCTCCTTTAGCCCTCGCAGCTTCTTCTTAAGAGCCTCCACACTCTCTGCATCTGCACCTCCTTCCTGAGACTTCTCATCACCACTGCAGAACAAGACAAAGAATGGTAATTGTTCCAGCACTAACTCAAGCAATAACAACATGTTTAACATCACACCATAAACCCATGCTAGGGGTTATTTCCAGTACTGATCAACATGTAGATAATATGCAGGATTAATCGTTTATGAGAAATGGCAATCGCAATTTTACAAAGCAGACGATGACGCTTGATTTGTTTGATGAACAGTCCAAAAACCCAAGGATATTCAATTTCAACATATAAAGACAGAAAACTTTCAAATGAGAAGTCGAAACAAACAAACTTTTGGTCTTTTTTGCTTGACAAATAATTTGCTACATCGACTTATCGATTACCCAGCAAATCATTTAAACATTAGTCTACATCTCACGGAATATAACACATTAACACTGTATTATTGAAGCGTACAACTGCAACCTGTGATTATCCAAATACACATATCAGTAGGAGGTCCAAATACCATCAAATATATGATGTCATGAGTGCACCTTTTGCCCCTAAGCCTCCAGTGCACTGCAGGAAAAATCTAACTAATCAGCACTTTTAAAAAATGGCCCTCAGACTTTAGAAATGATGGAAGCAAAAGTGAGCACATCTCAGAATAAAAGTCCTGATCTGATTCCGTAGAGCTCCAGTGAATGTGTTCTGTGATGGCCACTTGAGTTTGTATGAATTAAGCAATCATACCAGTCCTCTGCCACGCCGGAGGCCTCGTATGAAGCCTGGGCCTGAGAGAGGCGCTCCTGAAGGACTTCAAACTCCTTCCTCAGGGTCTCATACTGGACTATAGGGACAAAGTCCGAGCTGGAGCTCTGCATGTCTGTGTCGTCCTTCTCAAACATCTCCAGCATCTGTGCACAACACGGAGGAAATTATAGTAACATATGGAGGTTGTCACCATTCAGTAACTGTGTATCAGTCGATGTGGAGATTGGTACTGTAAGCTAAAAATGCATCATTTACATGTAGTGCCCTGAGAGTACACTTCACATTTCAGTAAAACCTTTAATGTTAGGCTTGTAAGTAGGTGAGCACCATCGACTGCAGGTACTCGTCCAGTGATTTACTGGAGGACTTGTACTTGATTGTATTTGAGATTGAAAAAAAATGTTCAAAATCAATGCAGCAGCAGAATTTAAATCCTATTAATTATACATATGGGTTTCTGTCATAAATGCATAAATCATTTATAAATTGAAGGCCACGCAGACATAACCCTGGTTACATCACTTTAAGTTATTTTCTCACTCTTGACAAAGCTCCTCCAGAGCCACAGAAGACAGTACACAACTGTTTTTACAGGCTAAAAAGGACTCTCAATGACTAGTAAAACTGACATTTATGTGTAAAACTGGTAGAACTGCTCTTTAATTAACTTAATTAAATATGAGTTATGGAATCAATCCACCATTTAAATCCCAGCAGGAGGTTTTGGTTCTAGTTTAATCTTTCACTTTGCGCTCGTGTCTCCTAGATCGCTTCTACTCATACAGTGGAGAATGAACCACACGAGAACAGAATACTTCTGTATACTAACTTCTGTGCTTCAACCAGCATGACCCAGTTAGTAAAGAATGTCTACAAACTGGCCCCCCGTGTCTGCATCTGATGCTGTCGTCTTCTATTTATACCTGTATGGACACAACTGCCTCACTGCATGAGTGTACCACAGTGTGGCGTCATGAAGTTAAAGTGGCCGTGACTAATGTTTGAGTCAGGGACATTCAGCCACTCCTGAGCCAGCATGAGGGGGAAGCACTTAATAATGACATCACTATCAAGCTTTCTTTTTTAAAGATGCCCTCGGACTGTGTGTGTGTGTGTGTGTGTGCAGATCACAAGGTTAGCAAAAGAAAAATCTTATTATGTGTCTGATTATTTCAATTGCTTTTTTCTTTTCGTTTTGTTTAGTTTTACATTTTTGTGATATTATCTTGATGAGTATGTGTGTCAGAGAGAGAAATAAAAGGAAGGTTATGTTTGTGTGCTTTTAACTGGGGCATGCCAGTTGAATGAGTATTTTTTTTGTTGTATATGCGTGATTGGTTGTAAGTGCGTTCATTCGTTAGGCGTGTTTTTGTGCATTTGTACGCTCTCTGACCGCACCTGCACTTTGAGAGCTAGTTCAGAGTTTTGTGAGGCAAGTTCCTCTATTTGTTTACGCAGCTCAGCAACAGTCCCCGGGTCTCCGGGGACAGGGGAGGGGTTGGCCGAGTCTGCGTCTCCTTGAGAAGTGGCCTCATCCTGAGCAGGGGAGGCTCTGGAGCGCTTGGAGAGCAGCTTCTCTAGAGGGAAAGTTAAAGAGAACCAACAACAATAATCAATCCTTGTACTTCCTGATGGGATACACACGGGACTGCCCATGTGGAATAGCGGGGAAGTACATGCATGCTCTCTATCAGGCTCTGGGAAGCACATGAAAACACATACCTGGGAAGTCAAACATTTCATCCATGTCCTCAGAGTCACTGGCCCCAATACCATGGCCTCCCTTCAGCTCATCAAGCAGCTTGTCTCTCTCTGCCTCGGTCTCCTTTAGATGCCGCTTTAGTTGGGACAACTAGAGTGCACACGCACATGTAAGAAAAATGGTGGTTATAACAAGCAACCCTAAGTCTTCACAAATGCGCTGTTTTCTCTGATACAGGTGTTTCCGCAGGATGTGTGTAGTACCTCCTCCAAGGCAGAGAGGGCGCTCTGTTGCTGCAGCTCAAGGGCTTTGATCTTCTGGAGCAGACGGCCTCTCTCCTGACGCAGTCGGCGAATCTCCTCAAACACCTCTTCATCCTCTGCCTTACACGGACAACCACAAGAAGTGTGAACACCTGATAAAGTCTGCTTTTCATGTTACATGGCAAATCAAGATTTACAGTGCTAACCTGGGCTGATTGCTGTGTTTCTGTAGGCTGGGGAGATGGAGAAAGAGATTTGGGCTCAGGGGACTGGGCAGATGGAGCAGGACTCCGCGGCTTTGGAGAGGGTGGCAAACCCTGGATCTTTGTGATGGGAAACAGAATAAAATGAATCTTTGTTATTCATCAAAGACATAATATTCTTTAGTTAATCTCTCGAGACGCAATATTGTACTACAGAGATATTACCAAAGGGATTAGCATCTATTACGGACACTTGTTTGCTCTCACATAGTAGTAGTGGTAGACACCGTTTCTTTTTATAAGGGTGAAGACTGATGTTAAAGGTGAATGGACTACATATATATACGCTCTACTTGTGTGTGTGTGGGGGGGGAGATCAAAAGTGTTTTCCATCCAGTGAGAGTTTTCTCACAGTACCTGGAGAGGAGAGCGGGGTGGTGGAGGAGCTTTCCGTTTGCGGGGTGTAGTGCCCCCTTGCATTGATGAGGCGCCTGAGGGGACTTGGGGGGGCTGCGTGGGGGTGGGAGGTTGATCACAAGACAAGCAGAGCTCAAACTCAACATAAAACGCAAAAATTGAGAAAAACCAAGTTAAGACAAAGGGTTTGCAACAAAGAGGACAAAACAAAAAGAAAGCAGCCCACAAAAAATAATGACCTCATATTGGAAAACATGCACAATATGATCGGCCCAAGTGGGCCATGATCTCATTTGACGGAGGGAGTGATCCAACACGCAGCTATGCAACATTACCTCTTCGCCTGCGCCCTCAGGAGCTTCGTACGCAGAGGGAAAGAAAACACACAGCAGGACACTTTAACCTCAAAAGCTCTCACTTCCTGTCTCTTTTCTAGTTTGTATTAGTATCATCCATGTGTCTTGTAGTTTTTTTTGTACTAAAATCTCCAATTATAGAATAAAACTAATGTGGTCAGGCATCCTATGCACACCAAATTCTCTCCTTGATCTCCCTTTCAAACCAGCCACACATCTGTTTTCCATATAGCAGCAATGTCTTTGTTGGGAGATAAAAGTGGAAAAAGCCCCTCTCTCTCTCTCTCTCTCTCTCTCTCTCCCTCTCTCTCTCTCTCTCTCTCTCTCTCTTTTTTTCAAACCCCACTTCACAATCACACCCAGCTGTCCTCCTGATCCACTTCCTACTATTACAGTTTCCCTGGAGGAGTAGAGTCACAGCCAGGATCCAGAGCAGCACAGCCACAAACAGAAGCCACAAACTGGATCTGAGGATCTGTTACATGTTGCTGCCACGTGTTTCACATCATGCTGCCACTTTATATTTAAAAAACAAATGCTGTCATAAGCTGTTTCATTTACATTTATGATAATATGATTATAAAGAGTGTGAACTGTCAAAGGACCCTTGTGAGATCTTCAATCACGTCTATCTCTCCAGGTGACTTCAAGCCTCATACTGTACCTGGAGATGCTCCGTCCCGCAGTATTTGCATGATGCGGTGGTTGCCCGTTGTTACACTGTAGTCGGTAGCTTTGTGTCCAAGGGCGTCAACCAGCTGCGTGTCGGCCCCGCCTCTCAGCAGAGCTTCTACGGTCTCAACGCCGTCGCTCTCACACGCCAGCATCAATGCGGACCTGCGATTCCACACGAAACATCATAGTTCAACAGGAAAACAGCCTTACTGAGGAAACTAACAATGCAGTCGAATTGCATACATCAATTTCAGACTGATAAATCATCAGTCTGTGAGTCATTAGTAACGCTTAAACCCACCGAACTCTATTTTCAATTTGGTCACAGATTCCAAAGATACTGATCAGATTGTGATTCAGGATGAATTGCAGGAAAAGGCATTGAAATATTTTCCATTAGATACAATGATGTGGCCTGAACAAATGTCTCTAATAATCCTCTCCAAGCAGATATCCAAAGCTAAACTGAAAGCTCTTGGTCCCTGCTGGAGGTCTTGACCTGCATCCTTCCAAATCTACCCAAAGCTCTGGAGACTTCTATGGGAATCCTTCCCGTATCCTGAGCCAGACAACCCCACTGCTGTGAGAGTAATCCTGCAGAGGTTTATTTGGTTCTAGCACAGCTAAGAAAGCTGTTTCATGCCGCAGTCGGCCTCAGCAGGCCGTCATTCCAGCTGTCAAAGCTTCAGCAGCAGCTACAAGAGAGCAATCCGGATCCAGTCGTCCCGCTTGCCTCATCAAACCCCAGAGTAGTATTAACAGTCCAGTACCTTCCCTGGTTGTCTTGTATGTTTGCATTGGCACCTCGACCAAACAGAAAGACACACAGCTCCACTCTGCTCATCTGAGCCGCTAAGGTCAGAGGGGTGGCCCCGTCCTGACAGAGAGAGATACACAGGATCATACAAACATCATGCAGCAACAACACATTTTACATGTTTGATAATGATGTCTAAAGTACTACATAAGAGCAAATAAAGTAGGTAAATAAAAAGTTAATACTGATTCATTTATTTATTCATCTCACACAACAATTCAAGACAAAGAACGCAGCCCAAACTTTATTAAAACTATTCAAACCCTTCAACATACCTCATCCTGGACATTCAGATCAGCTTTAAAATCCCACAGGGTCTCACAGCAGGACAAGCAGCCACTGACCGCTGCAGGAAATGATCACAATTATAATCAATATCAGGTGTTTACATACAGCAACATGTAGCGGCCTTCGAGAAACGCAGTTTAAAGTCTAGCTTCAGTGTTCCTTTACACCTGCTTACTTTTAATATTTAAAACATGTCGGATGGGATCTATGAGGAGTATTTGTTGTATGCAAAGTTACTGTTTAGTATCAAAACTGGTGTCATAATGTAGATCATTAACTGGGACCTGCATGATGAAGCGGTGTCCTCCCAATGGTGTCGAGGCAGTCTACTGCTAATCTCTCCTGTCGGGTAAAAAAAAAAAAAAAAGCAATAAGCAGTGGAAGATAAACCATCTGTAAAACGGTCTTAAAATTCGAGCTTGCATTACCCATTAATATTTTACCGTATTCGTTGGTTAACCTGAAAATACCGTCATTCTGTGTTTTACCTGTAAGAGTCTTTTCAAACACTCTGATTGGCCGTTTTTGGCTGCGAGGTGAAGCGCGCTGAAGCCTGCAACCGGTTACGAAACAGACATTTATAAACAATTCATGACAGTTCATGAGATAAAACATGTATTTTATAATTCCCTACCGGCACCATCAGTGACGTTGGCGTCTGCTCCGTGAGAGATGACGACCTCCAGACAGTCCAGCCGGCCTCGGGATGCACAGAGGTGGAACCTGCCGGAAGGACGAAGGATAATACACATGTCACAAGTAGATGAGAATCGGTTACCATATAAAATTCAGAGAATTGTTCAGCTCCAACTGCTGATTCCACTCATCCACTTTATTTTTAGTGCAAGAAAAAGTAGGCAATACATCTTCACCGTTTAGGTATTTCCATGGGAAATTACTTCGCTGCTGCACAATAAATGATGTGTTTCACGTGGCCAGGAGCAACAACAGCGGTTATTAAAAATAACCACAACACTAATGAGTGAAACTGAAAGGAATACAAACATAAGGCATTTACTTCTAATAAATAAAAAGGTAAACACTAGGTGCCCAACTCACGCTGACTTGCCCTCGGCATCCAGTTTGGTGGGACAGAGGCCTTTTTTGACGATGAGAGCGGAGACTTTGTCGGGCTCATTCTGCTCCACAGCCTGCAGGAGCCTCTCATCACTCTTGCTCCAGTCCTGACTCTGAGGGGGACCAAGTCAGAGAACGGGTCACCACCCTGAACCGCCCCAAGGGAAACTGATACCACACAGCATATCTCATAACACACAAAACAATAGATGACTGGGCAGCTGAAATAAATATAATGCTGTTAGAATGGTGCCCAGAGATACAAGTTTTATAAGTAACAACATGCTACTTTAAAGACAGAAATATCTTAAAATAGAGGGATATTTCCTTTCCTATCCCTGTGATTTGTAGATAAAGAGAGAAGATACCTACTGGCAGCGGCAGCAGGCTGAAACAAGGACAGAACCGCTTCATCAGGCTAAAAACAGGCTGCTGAGGATCCATACTGCTTAGCAGGGCATCACACACACACACAGCTAAATACAGCTAAATACAGCCACAGAGTACCAAGCCACCGCTGTGTGTCCTGCCCGACAATACACACTGCCGCCTCGCTACATAACACAGTTACATTCGATACTGCAGAGAACTCTGCCACCCATAACTTTCTACCAGATACCCTTCAGAGGTCACAACAACGTCATAGTATAGATTTACATACCGGAGAATTTATGCTATCCTCAAGCTCACACCTCCATTGAAATCAAATAGCTCGCCACACAAAAAACTCTGACACACACTCACACACACACACAGTATCCCTGCTATATGTTGCTCCCTGTCCGCATCCAAAACGCTATCCCATCATCCTGCCTCAGCTGCTAGCAGGGACAGAGCCGGTCTGTCCACTGCACCTCACACACTGCCACCTCCTTCCTTTTCCTCACTGTCCTCCTTTCTCTAACCTAATAATTTCTTTGCAGCCTACTTCTCTGTAGCAAGCGTCCTCCTTCTCTCCAATTAGTTTTTTTTTTGTGTCAGGTCCTGCACGGTACCCCCCCCCCCCCCCCCCCCCCCCCCCCCCCTGGCAGCGTCATACTGTAGATCTGTTTCTCTGCAGTTACAGAGCAGGGCCTGTGTGATGCGAGGACTCAGCAGAAAGAGGAGAAACAAGCTGGCTCGCTTCTGCAAGTTTGGATGGTCATTTACGTGGCAGAAGGGGGGACATCATGAGGCAGACAAACAAGCTCAAATCTCTAGTCTCTTAGCTTATGGAGAGTATGTGTCTCTCAGGCTATACGGGGAGGTTTATTTGTGTGGAAAACCCTGGGAGATGTATTCTTAACTTCACTGGCTACTAAGTGAAACCACTCATCCAAAGGGATCATGCTTGTCACCGCTGTAGTGGTAATTACTAACGCTAACAGGGAGGTCGAGTTTCTCCAGAAGGCGACGGACACTAACAGGCTGTAATGGTGCTAAAAGCATCACCAGGATCCAAATGCTCAGACCACACTGTAGAGCCAGCGGTTGCTAGTTTCTCTGCCTCCACCAGTGCTGCAAGGTCACTGACCCCAGTGTGTCGGCCTGCAACAAGCAGCTCGCTACATGGAGCAGGCAAAAAAAAAGGAGAATCCTAAAAATGAAGTACATCAGGGAACAAGGTTAAATCGCACATTACAAAACCCTTCAGAGTAGCACCGGGGTGACAGCAGGAAAGTGGGGTTCCTTTGTGTGTGTGTGTGCGCGCACATGTGTGAATAATTGAAGGCTACCTGAGATCTCTGGTTATAGCAGCAGTCTGGAGACAGCCCTGCTCTCCTGCTGCTCAGTGACACTGAATCCCAGGGTCCCCCCATTCACACACACACACACACACACACACACACACACACACACACACACAAAAGGAGCAACTTGGGATCTATATAGATGACGAGGAGCAGGTGAAAGCTGTAATATTAGGTTAAAACACAGCTTGTCATGGCTTATATCTCTAAATAGCTTGTAGCACACAGGTGTACTACTTTTAAATACATCCAACTGTAACGCTCCACATGGCATCAACAGATGGCTCTTACCTCAGTCTTTTTAAACTTTGCCTTCAGACTCTTCATAATGGCTTGATGGCCTCCGTCTCAACACTAACACTGCAATGAAAAAAGCAAAGTGTTATTGTAAGCAACAGCTTCAGGCTGTGTCTTAAAGTGGTTTATTTACCCATCACTAAGTGATCAACAGTTGTCCCAGCAACATTGCAACATCATGGTGCTCCAACATTTTAGGAATACATAAGGAATGTGCCAACGCCAGACTATTATAACCCAGTTAATTATAATATTATAATACAGGTAATGTTGTCAACACACATGTATAAACTGACCTGCTAAACCTGTGGAGGACAGTCCAGCTCCAGGTGAGTTTTCCTTCTGTACCATCAGCGGCGCGCAGCAACACACCATCGTCACTGCTGCCTGCCGGACAGCAGCAATGCACCCGCCCCCATCGTAAATCAACCAATCAGCATTGCGCAAAACACCGGATCAGCGTTTGATTGGCGATGATGGATGGTATGTACTGTCGCGTGCGGGACATCTAGCACAACGTGGTAGTAAAGTGCAGTGCTGTTATTTTGGGTTTAACAGGCCAGAGTTAATGGTAGAGAAGCATTCCGTGTTGTCCAACTTTGTCATTGCGTCGGTAGCTCGAGCACACGCTTCAACGCAGGGGGGTGGGTTTATGAGAAAGTTCATTATTTTGGACATTTTCAACCAATCATTGAAACGGTATAGTGAATTTAACCAATGGCAACACTGGAGGAGCTGAACCCGGAAGCAACTACCTTTGTACTGTAATAAAGAGCGAGGTGAGTGAAACATGTATACAATACTTCGATGCAGGGCATAACTAAATATTACTCTACGAGTCTGGGTGCTTGTGAGCTTAAATACTTTAATAAATTGATATTTTACTGAAGTCCTGGCGTTAACTCCTTTGTTTTCATCCACGTTGCCCAGTTCTTGGTCGTGAATGGATACGAATTACGTTTTTTTTTTTACCTAATACATAATTCACTTTATCAAACTTCTATTTTTTTGTATTACTTTCCCAAACTATCAAGTAAAATTAGACTTGCCTCAAAAAATAGAAACGATACATGTAATACACTCTAGCCACCAAAGGAGGGCAGTAAATGCACAGCAGAGGAAAACTACAGAAATGAGTCTTTCAACTGTGAAGCCTCTTTTCTAACCCCTAAATTCAACCGAAAGACTCACCACGGTCATGCAATGTATGACCTTAAAGGATAACTTTTATTGATGTGTGTCAAGTTGTACATGAATGTCTACGGCCGCTCGTGCTCTACGGCATGATTGTGTAATTAATGAAGCTGTTAAAAAAAAAAAAAGCAACAACTTAAAAGTTTGGAGAAAATGTCACATCCATATTTAGCCCTTTATAATGAGGGAGTCTTATTAATTATCTGAAATATTCCACTGCGCCTTGTTGTTTTCTGTTTGATTCAATTACACGTTTGGCTCCTATGAAACAGTCCTGTCTGTCTGCCTGTTTGTGATGCTCTCTCACTGTGGGAGAGAGCCTGATTTTTCCATTTCTGTTTTCCTCTCTCCCCTGTGCTCTCCATGTGTTTTCCTCTCACTGAGTCTGACAGCTTGCCTCTCTCTCTCTCTCTCTCTCTCTCTCTCTCTCTCTCTCTCTCTCTCTCTCTCTCTCTCTCTCTCTCTCTCTCTCTCTCTCTCTCTCTCTCTCTCTCTCTCTGCCTCTGATTTTGCATCTCTTGCTCAGTTAAACAATCTTTTGTTCCGTACAGTTCTGGCTCTCACCATATAGCCAGGGTGGAAACAATATGTTACTGGGTTAAGAGGAGGTGTTGTGCGGATTGTGCAGATGAAAAACAGGAATGTGTAGCTGTGGGGAGGGGGGAAGATGAGAAAGATTACTGGTACATTCATGACAAGAGATAAAATACAAAGGTAGGAGATAATGGCAAAGAAAGGGCAGAAGAAGAATCAGAAAATGGTATTTCTTTGACATCTGAAGAAAAAGATCTTCACCTGTGGGAAGACGTTCTTATCGTATGGGATCTTGTCTCAAGGTCCCATGTTGTGCCAACAAGATCTGTATCATTCCCAGAAGATAAGACCTGTAACACATTTTATTGATCTTGTTCTCACTAAATCTTGTTCCCACAAGATTTAGTTTTGCCACAATTTTCCTCTGTTGATGTTTTTTTTTTTAAAAAGCATCTTTTTAGTGCAGCAAGAAGGAGACATGGAACGGGTCGAGGAGTCCGGAGGGGCTTTCTACCCTGGAGAACTTTGACATGCCTTTTCTGTCGACTGATGCCATGAAATTGATCGTGTCTTCAAGTTTACAACTTCACTGCTATAAATGGTTAAAATTGGACTGCAGGGACCTGCGAGCTGTTTGCAGTCACCCTCAGGTCTAACTCAGAAACAGAATTGTTTGTGATCCCCGTGAACCCCCCCCCCCCCCCTCTCTCTTTCTGGGTCTGAAGTGGGTGCTCGGTGAACACTGGAGCAGGCAGGAGGAGGACGATGTGAAGGTCTTGATGGGATAATGTTGATGGTTGTGGTGGGAGTGGATTGTAGCACAATGACCTCATCCAATCTCCCCGCCCCTGGGAGAAAGTGAGCTCATGAGTGTCGTAAAGAAGGAGACATTTACGGTCTTTTAACAGACTTAGATGGCCCTACTCACTGTAGCACACAATCCAATTTACCAGCCTGGACGACACGGTTAATGGGATATCTGTGGGAGGATGAACACACACTCAAGACCGGATGAAAACAAAACGAATGAAACACACACTCTCGACCTCAAATGCATTAGTTTTCAATCAAAGTGGACAGGCCTCAGTGCTATTGTCCTCTTGTCTTTGTAATAACTAGTGTCTACACATCTGTCTCAACTCCACTGTGGATGATGATGATGATGAGATTTCCTTCCTCCACCAAACCTTTTATAAAGGAAGCAGATAACAGTTTTGTTCCCCCTTCAGGCTTCAGCTTTTTTTTTTTTTAAGGGGGGAAAACTGCAAAAAATCCTTTTGAAAAACCTTCAGTGAAGCTAAAACAGGAACATTCTCCAGTGATGTCATGCGAATCAATAATGTACGTTTGGAGCACATTTCGAGCGAGCTGATTTCTTTTTTTTTTCTCTCCCCGGTTTCTTCATTTATTTCCCTCTTGCAGCAGTTATAGTGGTTTTGAAAGAGGATGCATCTCTTGTTGCAGGCGGTGTGTTGTGCAGATATTTCAATGAATGAACGGTCGGCTGACTGCGAAAGGGAATAGGAGGATATTCCACTGGGACTGAAGCGCCTCCCCTTTAACCGCTCGGCTGAGTTGCTCTCGGAGCTGTAGTCGCTCGCTTCACTCGCACGTTTGCCGTCAGTCGTTGGAGGAACTCCGGCGGGTTTCAGTGCTTTTTGTTTTTGTACCAGAAAAGCTTCCTTTTTTCTTGTCCCTTTTTTTTGTGGAATAAAAGAAAAACTCGAGCAGTGGAAGGTTTTGTTACTTTTCTGTGCCGCTTTTATTGTGCTCGACATGAAGAAACGCGGAATAAAGCGTTCAAAGTGGCTGAAGGACTGAATAGGTTTGGTAAGTGAGTGCGCGTTCACAGCGCAGCGCTCTCTAGTAATTAAATCCAGTGTTTCTGTGACTGTTAAGATTGAAAGTTAAAAACTAAAACTGGTTATTTTCATCTTGCGTTTAAAGCTCTCCAAAAACGTCTCTGCCCAAACTAAACATGTTATGTTGTAATGTTGGTTAAATTACAAAATGAAAGCAATTAATACGATGTTTAAATTTGAAACACGATTTCTTTAATTCCCCATTGCTTTAATATTTACTTTACGTCTTTTGTCTTGTCTCTTTTTTTATTTTTATCAGCATGTCAACGTTGGACTTTATTGCAGGGGTGTGAATTGTAATCGCAGCCTTTGGGCAAAGTCCAGATGCCAGACGTTATTGCTCCCTGAGTAAAACAAAAGGAGTGCGTAAAGCCCAGCTGTTGGTGTAGTTTAATGGAACATGAGTGCATGTAAATGCACACTTGAAGCTCTGTCAGTGGAAAGTTGTCTGTCACAGATATTATGAAAGGTTCAGGACCTGGGAATTAAAAAAAAATCTATTTTCGGTGATTTTCTTTTCACACACTATCGTGAGAAATAAGGCCAAGCAATAACCCCCATGTCCCTGTTTGCCCCCTGCAGCCTCCTGCTCCCCCTCCACCACGCACCAGCACGTTTGGAAGCAGAGCTGCGATGGCCAAGTGGCTGAAAGACTACCTGAGCTTTGGCAGCAGGAAGGTGCCTCCGCAGCCGCCCACACCAGACTACACAGAGAGCGAGATCCTCAAAGCCTACCGGCTCCAGAGGGACCTGGACTTCGAGGATCCCTACGAGGACTCAGAAAACAGGTCCAGGGGCGAGTCTGGGACCTCTGACCCCGCCACACCTGTGTATGGGTCTCCCATGAAGTCATCCAGTGTGGACGTGAAGTCTCCCAAACACAGACTGATCAAAGTGGACTCCCAGGAGCTGGGACGCACCAAGATCCTCCTCAGTACTGTCTCCTTAGAGGACCAGCAAGAGCCTGTAAGAACCTCAGATTCTCTGTGTGTGTGTGTGTGTGTGTGTGTGTGAGAGCAAAAAGTGGGTGATGACAATTTATTTTTTACGAGGAAGTGAGAGGGAGGCATGAATGGAAGGCAAGTAAGTGATGAAGGATGGGAAAAAACGCTCTCCTACTTCTCATCTCATTTCCATCACCGTGACAGCTTTATCGATCAGACTCCACAAGCAAGTGACTAGTAATGTGTGTCTCAAATATGCATTGTTTACATAAATCACATTACATCCCAAGCGCCACATAAATTCGCTACCCTAGATGGAAGACGGAATTATTGATGGCTCGAGCGGACCATTGAGTCGGAGAGGGTCACAGTCCCTGGAGTTTATGTCCTTTCATAAATAATAAATGGGGTTTAGTTTTCCAAGCTGAGAGAGACCCCCGCATGAGCACATGTGAGGGGCCATATACAGTACGGGGTACGGGGATATGCCAAGGGCCGCGGGGAGGTATGATTTATACCGTGGTGCTGTTTGTGTCATCGGGACTGCAGTGCTTTTCCGGCTATGTACTGTGCATGTCGCGCTGTAGAGAGCATACAGGGCTGCTGCGAAGAACAAAGGCAAACAGATGTTGAGACCGAGCGACTAGAGCGGAAGCAAAGGTTTTACAAGGAAATGGTCCTCAAGTTAATTCTGCTCACATATGCTGAGTAAGTTGAGGAGTATTTGAGGGTTTCCATAGCTGCAGTTAAATCCATGACTCGGCTCGTGGAAAATGCTACAAGTGCGAAAGTCCTGAAGTGGATTGAAGCAATAGTCTTAACTCCAGTCGATAGCCCCCCCCCCCCCTCTACCCCGCTCTCCTCCTGCTCTCATTAATTTCCCAGGGTCTGTGGGAACAACCGCACTCTAATTTACATTGCAGATTCCTGTGCATCGATAGATAACCTGTTACAGAATCAACATGGGATTAAAATGTAATTTAGCGAGGGCGTGTGCGCGTCAAGCGGGAATTTAGGAGGCGAGCATTTGCGACAGCGATTCCCTTTGTCAGAGAGAAAGAGAGCCCTTTGCCAAAATGTGTATGTGTTTATAGGTATATGCACATGTATGTATGTGTGTGTGTGTTTGTGACCATATGGCTGCCTGTGTAGCTGTCACTGTGCCAGTTGATCACTGTTTTCCTCCTGTGCAATCAGCACCCTCTTTACACTCTGTGTTGTCTTCCCACAGCCAAAAAAACACATGATCCTCAGACAGGATGGTTTCTGGCTGCATTGCATGTAAATATAGCAACGAACATGCAATATAGTCCCTTCTTCAAGGGTCTTAAGAGGGAACTACATTGTGCAGCTTTGGTATGGTTTTGCGATGTTGCACACTTAAGATGCAAATTAGTGTCTTGATGATACCGAAATGCGTTTTGTCTGTAACCAAACATATAGTTAACGCTCCATTCAGAGAGGGTGTGATTGCTTTGTGAAGAGTGCTGTGCTGCTCTCTCCATCTCTTGTCTTGAAGTGTTTTAAAAGTGTGATTGAATAACAGCTTTTATAAAACGCTGGCTGAAAGTCAGAAATCTGTGATTTCAATTTTGTGTCTGCAAAACAACAACAACAACAACATTAGAAATTGGTTTGCATTTATTGTATACATGTCAACGGTGACGTTTTGTTCCGACAAGGACCCGTTAATGTTCTGTAACCGAACCCATTTCTCTTCATCAGTCGTGTGTTTTGTCCTTTAGGTGGTGCCGTCTGCTCCACTGGCAGGCGACACAGATTATTCTGACCCGTTCGACGCTCGCATGGACCGCAGGCCAGAGCCAGATCTCAGACCTGTTCTCTGTGAGAACAACAGCTACATGGAGCCGTATGAGGCTCAGAGGGTCATAACAGGTCAGTGCACTTATCAGTCAGTGTCGTATCAGTATTATAATGTTTCAGTGACCCACATTGTTATCATAGCGGCACGGTGTTTTAGTCCCATTCCCTCTCCTGCTTCCTTTTTGTATTATAGTTCCCCCCACATGTCGTAAACCCATCCAATAAGGAATTACTTAATTAATCAGAATTGCCTTCATAATATGAGAGTAAGGGAACATCCTGAAGGGTTAAATTCAGACTTCTTACCTGACATAAAAAGCAGTCTGCTGTTATATTGCTTTTCAGGCGCACCATCTCGTATAACTGGCATGAAGTGTCGTCATTGATCTTAAATCTGTCAGCAATTTCTTTTTGATGAACAACCCTGAGATGATCAATGGCTTATTCAGTCGTTATCGCCCTTCTTCTTCTTTTTTTTATCTTTATAGTGAAGTGTTTCTGCTGTTGCAGAACACTGCATCCTTATTTCCATATTCTCCTTTGTTCTAGGATCACTAGTGTTAAATAGAGTATTGCTCAGTAATTCCAGTTGAATGACTTCATTTGTTGGTAGACATTTCTACATTAGTTGGACCCGTCCACTCCGCCGTGCTTTTAGCCCGTCGCACGCTCTCAGCCTTGTGAAACATCCCTTTAGAGGCGTCTGTCTAGTATCCAGTCTCAGACCCTCCCTCCTCCCTTGTGAGTTTCTCCCACATCATCTAGCTCACATCTATCGTTTTCCATTTGTCTCTCCTCCCATAACATCTCTGTCTGCCCCTTTCCCTCGCACTCTCCCCTGCTCTGTCCCAGAGATTTAGTGTTAAAGCCTCCCCCTCCTCTTCCTCCATTCTCTCACTTCATCTGGAGGGCTCTCCCCGGCCCTGAGGGGAGTCTGGCTTTCTCTCTAATCTGTCTTGTAGCAAAAACTATGTCCGGTCTTCTGTCCGTTGTCACTTTCTGTTGGCTTTTTGCTGGTCAAATGAAGTTCATACTATTAGGCTTCAGTTGCCTAATTGAGAAACCATGAACAAAATCGTTTCTCGTTGCAGCTGGGGAGATTAGATTCTGTGATTGCAGAGCGTTTGGCAAAGCGTCGTTTGGCAAAGCGTCGTCTGTCTCCGCGCTTTCATTGACTTTGAATTGGGCCTGTCACTCCAGGGCTGTCTGTCTGCCTGCTTTTGTCTGTCTCTCTCTGTCTGCCGTTGCTCATCAAAAAACACACAGCAGAGCGGCAAAGACCGACTCGAGATCGCGAGAGTAATTATCTCTCACAAAGACGGTCCTCAAAAGACACCTGTGTGCTTTTTTTTGACTGTACGTTTTAGGCGAAAAATCCCATCTTCTAGTTTAGTTCACAAGGATCAAAGATCGTTCCAGCTCTGACATTCATCTGTATGCCTAAACACTTCCTGTCGTCATTCTCCTCAGTCTTCAATCTATTTCCCCTTTCTGTCTTTCTGCCCCCTCGCTGTGTTTTTCCTCCATCATGTTTACTATGAATTTCTCATTTTATTTCCGCCTGTTTTTATCTCTCCGCCTTCATCTTCTCCATCTCCAGGCTGTCGCTGACACCGCGGGTTCCCAGCGCAGGTAGAGCAGCATTCAGCCCCGCTGTGCTTCTGTCTCAATGACTAAACATCAAACGCTGACAGACCTCCTCCCCCCCTCCCTCCCTCGTCCTTTTCTCCCATCACCCCCCCCCCCCCCCCCCCCTCCTCCCCTTGTTTCCTCACTGCTTCCTTTTACTCTTTCCTCTCCTCCTGTTCCTCGCCCCACCGCCTCCTCTATCCCTCCTCCCTCGCCTTGCTCCTCCTCCTCCTCTCTCCGTTTCCCCTCCACCCTCTTCTTCACAACCTCGGGGCCTTTCCCCAAGCCCTCCACTTGGTCGCCATGGTGACTACAGGGCCGCCCAATAGCGGTGTCTTGTCGTGTGAAGGTTAAAGTTTTTCCCCTGCCTTTCACCAGGGAACCCTTCTGTTTAGTCCTGTTCCCTTCTCATGTGAGTGCACCTCCTTTGCAAGGCTGCGGGCTGTGTGCACAAAAGATGCCGACTCCTTCTTTTCCCCCCTCATTTTTTCCTCTTCTATACCACCTGTATTTTTTTTTTAAAGGGTACATTTTTGAGGTCAACATATCAAAGCGCCATCGCTGCTGCAGCCTAGAGGCTCCTTTTTGATGCATTTAGAAATCAGATTTCCTCCTCTTGTGCGTCAATAATCTTAAAGCCTTTTATCTCATGGCCATATTTGACGCCACACAACAGTTGCGAGTGCTGAGAAACATTTCCCGGTTGGAACCCACTGAGAAAGTGATGAAAATGTTAATGAGGGAACATAGATGTTGTGAGCCGTGCTAGATTGCTGCTGGGATTCAGGGTGGACGAGAGACAGGAGGAGTTTGTCTAACGTGTTGCAACTCAGCATCTAGCCCAAGGCCTTATTAAGCCCCCCTATATGAGATTCTGAGCCCACGGCAAGCTGTGTAAACATCAATTTTCTCTCTCCTCTAATTCAAGTCATGCCGGAGCTCAACAGGCTTTTGATTTTGATTTTGACAGAAGAATAATGTCACTGTTGTGTTTAGGCGAACTTCATCGCTACTGGCAAATATGATTTCTTAACGTTGCCTGTTGCGTCTTGCAGACTTTTATTTTTGCGCGCTTGCATGTGTCGGGGTATGAATCTGTGTTGTTTTGCATATGCATCAACAGAGCTGCAGCGCGGCCCAGGAGGAGGACGGTCGCGGGGCGGAGTGCAGCTCTACGATACGCCCTATGAAGATGAGCGAGGCCAGCGCCCGGGGCTGCTGTACGGAGAGCCTCAGGAGGAGAGCAAGGAGAGCAGCAGGCTGCCGCAAGACGACGAGAGACCGGCTGATGAGTATGACCAACCCTGGGAATGGAAGAAGGATCACCTCTCCAAAGCCTTTGCAGGTAACTGTAAAGATTATGACAATATTCTTACATTAAAGGCAATAAATATCAGGGTGGAGCACAGTCTGGCAAAAGCCACCTACATGTAGTGACCTTATGTAGGTTGTACAAGAGATTATCCATAAGCTGTCCGTCAATCAGAAGCTCCCTCACCTGATTGGAGGAATACTCCCCTGACTGGACTGTCACTGGTCTTTGCTTGTAATTTTCAAACTGGAAAACATGGCAGTTGTTCTGAGAAATGTCAGAATTATACAGGAAATCAATTCATGAATACATTTTAGACCGTGGAGCTGCTGAATCATGCTTCATTGCATATTTAAATCGATATTCAGAGCGTCCCAGAATATAAGCTTTTAGCAAAAATTGAGGTTGTAATATTTGGGATGGCTAAGCAGTTTGCAGGAAAATCATTTTTAACCGAACACCCGGTTTAATGCCCCCATATTGGCAATCATCCATGTATTGTAAGTGTCTTTTAGCCGAACATTGAATCCCTACCACCTACTGCACAGACAGTTGTACAACTCCCGGAGCTTCTGGGTGTCAAGCATAAGACATATCTCACAAAATGTGCTTTAAAAAAAATGGCAGTTGTTCAGTAGAATTTGTGAAAATGGTTAAGGGCTGTTTTTAAGGTCAAAGCCAGGAGCACACAGAGAGCCATGCTGCTATCACTACATAGTGAAATACTCCTCTATCTGTTCTGACCTTTTAATGTAGAGTCCTCCCCCATCACTACAGCTCGGAATCCTTTTTTTTTTTTTTGTGTGCAGAAAAGAGAGTGCTGTGACCTTCACTGTCTCAGCTCAAATGACACACATCTCTCCGTTTCTTTTACCGCATCTAAACACCTTCTGCTGACCATTGATTTATGGTTCTCTCACATATGACGGACCACAGTCACAACAACAGCCTCTGAGATGATCATTCGAATTGTCAGCGATGTCTTGTGTATGTATGTATGTATGTATGAGAGAGAAGGTTAGCAGAGGAACCAATCCTTTATTTTCATAATCCTCATATAAAATAATTGGCGCAGTGCATGATTATTATTTTTCAGACAGTGCATGTCACATCCCAAACCTCATTACGTTCCATGTATTGAATATAATTGGAGGGAGAGAGTGAAGTAGAAATGAGAGAAACGAAGGGGTAAAGGGAAACAGAACTGGACTGATGGGTCATTTAGGAGTGGATCAGTGTAAGGCATGCAAGGCCAAGTCGGTTTAATTGAGCTGCATCTCCAAGTCACCGAGGTCAAGGTGATGGGATAATAAATCAACCTAGCCTCGTACGCACTCCTCCAGTCTCGCCTCTCCTCCCCTCTTCCCTTCTGTGTGAGCCCCCCCCCCCCCCCCCCTTCTCTCTTCTCAGTTAATCACATGCCTGCGTGTGCATGACCGATCCAGTGCTAATAAGAGAGTCATGGTCAGCGCACCTTTGTCTGAACACACACACGCATGCATACACACACAAAGACATTCACACCGTGTTCAGGCTGTAATCGCATTAAGCAGAGGAGCAGCAAAGAGACTCCGTAACTTATTTGAGAGCGGAGGTGATTTCAAAAGGAGGCGCACCACAGTTAATTTAAAAGCCAATATCAGCCCTCGCCTACTTAGCGCTCATTCCTGCTTCATCTGTCGCTTTATTCCTCTCCAGCTTTTCCTCTTTGTGCCACAATACAGTCTGCGCTCCTGCAGAGCAGTGCTCACAGTACCATTAGAGAGCGCAGTGGAGGGAAACGCTTGTGCGACTCGAGTCGTCTGACCCCTTGTTTTTTCCATTTGGAGTCAGCACTCTGAGCTGGCGTGCTGTCTGTCTGAGCAGACCAAAGCACTGGAGTGTAAACACACAAACAGTGCTTTCCATTCTCACATTTAATCCATATTCCCAGACCCACTCTGCGTTGCTAGGCACGGCCCACATGTGAGGGAGGGGAGAGATGAGAAGGACGGAGCAGAAAAAGAGAGAGGTGGACAGAGATGCTGTGGAGAAAGCTAGCTGGAGAGAAATGGAAAGGGACATCCAAGGTTATGGTATGTTTCGTGGCAGCTCAATGGCTGTTTGTGGAGGCCCAGTGTTGCAGAGGGGAGGGGCCTTGAGGAGAATTAATGGTCGGGGGGCTGTGGCGAGGTGAGGCGAAGGGAGAGGAGGGGGGAGTCATCGTGGCAGGGTGCAATCCGTCATCCGCTAACACATCTCTCACATATATATATATATATGCCAACGCAGCATGTCCCCATGGCCCTCCCTCCCTGTGGATGTGACATACTCACTCAGATAACCCGCTGCAGGGGGCAAAGGGGGGCCTCGCAATCTGCCAGCAGCCCCTCATCATCACCTTCACACAGGCGCATGCACACACACACACATGTGGATTCTCAACTAGGTTTTCCAGCTCTGATTATCAGGCCCCCTAATTCAAGGGTGAGAAGAGGTTGTGTGCATGTTGGCACAAATGAGTGTGTGAGTGTTGGGGGGGGGGGGGGTAGCGCTGGTGCATTTTATATGTGGATTTGCGTGCATTGCATTCATGCAAGCGCTTCTGAGGAGAATCTCTGTAATTATGATTTTCACAGCTTATCCATGCTTAAATGTAATCGCCTGGGTGAGTATTGCATTCTACGGCTGTTTTTTCAAATGGTATCAGAAATAAGCTTGCCTCCAAAGCATTCTTATTTATTTTCCAGTGTCCACTTCAGCTGTGTGAGTGTGAATCTAGCAGTGCCTGAGGGGTCGGACTGCTCTCAGTTCGGTGGGTTTTAATTGCAACGTTGGAAAGCTGTCTCCAGTCAACACCATCCAACTCAAATTACAGCAGTCATTAATTCTTGGAAGTCAATAGACAGTCCAGCGGAGAGTGATTGGCTCTGCAACCATTCGGCACCAATTAGTGCGCTAATGAAAGGCACAATCTAATTATCTCTCTGATGGCAACAACTAACGAACGGATGAATGCATGTTTCAGGTATTTCATGTTTGTACGTTTTTAGTCTAGTAAAGGAGCTTTGAGCTGTTGCATGGGGATGACGGCTGTCAAAAGATGGAGTGTGAGCATGATTAGAGAGTCGCAAATCAGTTGGAAATCTGGATGAGGACGGATGAATGAATAACATTTCCACCCCTAGAAATTACTATCATGGTGCCATTGAGAAAAGCACTTATCCTCCACTTGTTCCAGTCCAGCTGCTCATTAGACAACAGCAGAAGACAGGGGCTGTTGCAGGGAAGCTCCCCAGTATGAATGTGTGTGTCATAAAGGCAAACGGCTTGTGTTTTTCTTTTAAATTGGTTCAGGCAAACCGTTTGCAGCACAAAAACACGTTAAAGTTGGTATTCTTGTGATCCTATAGTTTTTTCCTGTTTCTGTGGCACTTTGTTTGATATACATTGTAATTGATTTATTCCAAACAATATACAGTACATGGCAGTTGAGGAAACTGCCATTTAGTTTTTAGCCATGCTAGCGGCACCGCTATAGGGATAGCGATGTCGGTTGGTAGGACGTCTCAAAAAATGTCTGGATGGACAGCCGTTCATGGTGCCCAGAGGATGAATCCTACTGAATTTGATGATCCCCTGACTTTTCATTTAATGCCTCCATGGCGTTGCCGTTTGTGGTTTTGAGTAAAATGTTCTGATGGCATGACATTTGGAACAGACATGCATGTCCCCATCAGGATTTTGCCTTTTTAAGTTTCTTTAAGAAATACAGCTGTTCATGAGCTTTCTTCACCAGGATGGAGATGTGTGATGACCAAGTCAGATTGCTTGTCATCCTGGTTCCCAGGAACATAAAATCTGCAAACTTGCTTCATCTCAGCTCCATTGATGCTGACAAGGGTGTGTGTCTTCGCCTCCTTTTTCCTAAAATCAACAATCAAACTTCACAACAGAGAGACTTTTCATCTAGAGCCATCATCAGGTCAAAGCTTGAATTTGTCCAATACTTTGGTTTATGACCAAACATCTGCAAAGCTAATGTCATTCAATCAGCCTCAGTTGACCTTTATGTTTAGGGCTAGTGGGCAAATGTTAGCATGCTGAACATGGTAAAGGTTTAATCCAGAGCACTAGATTGCGTTATCCATTCTTGTGTGAGTAGTATTTTTGGCTAGATGCTGAAGGGTGCTTTAAAGTGATACAGAAGGTTGGTTTAGCAAAGCTTGCAAAGACACCTGGATGGATGGTCTGCATCTGTATGTGTTGTGTCTGACAGGACAGAACAAGGTTTTCTGGGCTGTTCTGCATGTGTGTATGTCCCTGTAGGGGCCTTGAAATGTATTTGTGTGTGTCTGCATGCAAACATGAGCGCACAAAAAAAAAAAAAAGCTTTCCATCTGACCAGCCTCTTCATCAATTTACCGTTACAGTGGAAGGACTTCTGTCGCTTCCTCTGTTTCTTTACTCTTGCCCCTTCCTTCTCCCCATTGTTGCCTTTTTTTTTCTCCTTCAGCGTGAACCTTCACTGACATTAATGAAAAGGCATGTCCTTCGTCATTCCCTCTCGCCGCCCAATTTGAGAGACGGGTTGAGGGGTGATCGAAGTAGAGTAGGGCAAGAGACGAGAGGAGCGAGGGAATATCGAAAGAGAGCGATAATGCCCCACTTAGAGGAAGAAAGGTGAAACGAGGAAAGAGGGATGGATTTAATGAATGCCTGGAAAATGGTTACACAGACAAGACTGTCAAGAAATGTGTGATGGTTGAAATTCAAATCTAAATGGTGTGGATGCATATTATGAAAAGGAAATTTGTATGAATTTATTTTTCTTCTTCTTCACTGGCATAAGGTGTTAATTGTCCGTCTGGGGACCATTTTGCCCAGCAGAAGGTCTTTGTGTGCGGAGAAAAGATGTGACGCCAGGCCTGTTTGAAAAACAGATGTCTTCATTAATGGACCCAATGAAGCTGTTACATTGTCTTTGTCTGCTCTTCCTTTATTACATGGCCACAGAAAACAGCTGGTGTGCTTGAAAAGTCAGTAATCTGTCACTCAAGGCAATGTGTCCTGTGTGCAACACAGAAAGGTTCTGGTCATTCCCTCCCCCTCACATCATTTCAGGTAATTGCTAGCAGGTAGAAGAGGCACCAGCACATGTGGGAGTTTGGCTGACCAAAGATTACTGAATAGCTGTAGCCTGTTTCTTCTGCTGGGTTAAGATGGGAAATAGAACTGATGGGGGGGAAAAAACACTCCTTTGTTTAAGCATATATAATGAATACATTTTAAGCACAAATCATGAACCTAGGCTGTGAGCACTGATGAGAGTGTGCCTTTTGTCCGTAAACCATTAGTGCATCTCATTGTCTTGTAATAGCCCGCTATCTATGAGAGATCCACAGGTTCCCATTAGAAGTGAATGGAAGCCAGATGTTCCCTTCTAGTGAATGAGTGACATGTCGTGATTGTCTGCGTTTGTGTGGGTGTGTGTGTGTGTGTGTGTTAGCTTGGTATTCAGCCTTTTGTTATCACAGTGAGGAGTTGTGGCAAGGTTTGTGTGTGTTTGTGAGTATGTTCAGCCTTTTGCAGTAGAGAGAGCGGCCAATTCTGGATAATAAAAAAAAAGACACTAGTCCCAGTTGTCATGGGGGAGCCTGCAGGTTTAGGAGGGGTTACGTGGGTTAACCTAAATCTAGCCTTGCATATCCAGACCTATCTCCACACTGCCAGTGCTGGAGAAAGGTCTGACTGAACCATAGACTGTATATAAGAAGTTGTTTATTGGTCACTTTTACATTTTTGTGATTATTATTTTGATGTTTGAGAAGTATTAAAGGTGGAGTCAGCAATTCTTGATTGTTGATATTTGTGCCAAACAAATACTATTAATAGATTTTGTATTGTATTTCCTTTCTCTTTATACATTCATGACCTTTCCCCTGTTGCTGATTGGCTGGAACATTATTGTTGTTTTGCTCGGTCCGAGCCACTTAGTCTGTTACCTATTTACAGAGCCGGGGCTGTGTGCACCATATTCTAGCCCTTCACACACACAGAATGGACCGCTAGCGGACAAAATCACTGACTGCACCTTGAAGGTTTTTATCAAGCACCTAAGGATACAGTCATCTACTGGTTTTCATTCTACTTATCCAATCAGGCCGTGATTTGGCATTGAATGCTGTTATGACGAGAACTTTCAATACCCAAACCCCCAAAAACGGGTTTGAAACTCAGGTAGTTGAGTGATCTGCCTTTTAAAATGTATAAGATAAATGAAATAGATGCCAGAAACAAGTGTATATGTTTGAAATATCCATGTCCAAAGCCAAAAAAGCAACTGGGATAAGCCTGGGGAAACAATTGAAATCATCTCATGCCATTTTTTGGCAAAGCAAAATACAACGTTCAAGGTACAATATTCAAGAACACCAAACAGAATGATTCCTTAAGTGGCACAGCAGCCACCTAAAAACCAAAGAAAGGGAATCTTGATGGAATTTCCCCCTCCACCTGTGTAACACCACTACCCGAGCTTATCTGTCACTCAGATGGCTGAGCACATTTCTGATCTGTAATAAATTGTCTTGGCTGCCTCTATTTTCTCTCTCTCTCTCTCCTTTCTTGTTACCCTTCACTTGCTATTGTGTGCTTCTCATTTACACCCTTCTATCTTTCCGATAGGTGACTCTCAGTTTTGCTTGAAAATTAGAGGCGTGAAATGTGATGTGGTGGCGAGTGGACAGGCAGCAGTGTGGCAGAGCTGGCGTTTCGAGGTGTCAGGTGTGTTTGTGTGCGTGCGTGTCTGCTATTGAGGGGTGCCAGGCCACACTTTAATCCTGGCTTCAGCGGAGGTGCGGGCTGCTCCAGATGGGGCCATTGTACTGCGCCATGCATCAATAATTCACAGACAGCCAGAGAAAGTGGCGGAGTGTGCCTGCCTGCTCAATAATTAACCAGGGAGGGAGAGGGGCCATGTATGTACAGCTTGGGTCTCTCTCCAAACGCCCATTCAAACGGCCTTTGATGTCGCCGGCCTGGGGGGTCTTTGGATTTGTCGGCTCATTAAGACGTCACCCCACTTTTCCTTTTATTTGTTTTGTAATCCGTTTTCGCTGTGAGGAGGAGCCGAATGCACGGTGTGGAACAGGCAAATCGCATAATGTGACTGTGTGTCCGTGTGTGTGTGTGTGTGTGTAAGGCTGCAGTAATGACTGTTAAAGTATATGGTTGCCTGCTACGGTAGATAATGAGCTATTTTCTGCTGCTCTCCTACTGTTGGTAGGACAGTGAATGGAGCATTATTCTGCCCCCGCACTCCACTGATCCTCTGTCTCACTGCGCCGTGGGTTGCAGTGCACATAAAGTCCCGTTTTGTTTTCATTGCATCTACTGCTACTAGACGGTTTCTTAAAGTGGATTTGTTCAAATGACTATAAATAATGCAGCCTCTGACTTCTCATGTCTTCTCTGTTTTTATCTTCTTTGCCTTCACACACTTAAAATGATGTAAATAAAGGGTCTGAAGATGGTTTTTCCACAAGTGTGATGAAGCAAAGAGACAGGAGCTAGAGTTCATTCCTTTTCTTCATGACAGGAGGTATAGTTAATTACACACCACATCTCTGTCATGTAATCACACATGCACCCTCTCAACAGGGCTTCCCCATCTTCCCCATCTCACTTCTTGCTCACTCTCGCCTCCTCACATTCAAATCTTGCACCTGATTTCAGTCTTGCATCTTTAATCACCACCACTTCTCTCACATACCCTCCCTTAGTTAACTTTGTTGGAGCCCATCTGCTGTTTTCTCACTCTGTCGCTCCCTTTTTTTCTCCCGCCTCCTCTCCGCTCCCCTTCCCTCTATTAGAAATGAGGGACTTGTCGGAGTTGCCTTGGCCCGCCCCGGTGGGTCAGCTGGAGGAGGAGCCCCCAGTCAGAGAGCCAGGTGACCTCCCACCCAGAACACAACCCTCCCCCTTTACTGCCTCCCATTGTCACCGCCGACACACGCGTATGCAGTCACCCTGTCCTTCATGACCCAGCTGTTGTCCTACATCTGCTCTACCTCCATCCAAAAAACCCAATCCCCTGCATCTGCACCACCTTGCATTTGTCCCTGCCTGTTGCGTTTGTTGTGTTGTCAGTTTTTTGGGGGGGTTTAAAGCTCTCCCTTCTTAAAATACCACATTCCCCTCTTGCATCAACCACGCATGAAAAACTCCCTCTAAATTGAGATGTCTGCCTTGTTCATTTTAAGGTACTTGGAAGTGCTACGGTACACTTAATGTTTAATTACAAGTTCTGTAGATTGAATTTCACCAAAATCAGGCGCAGAAGGGGTAAATAACACTTTGGTCTGTACACGTAATTTGCTCCAGAATAGAATCCGTATCATCAACATTAAGTAATCTGCAGCGTAGCCTAGTGGAAGACAAAGACTTGCAACAGAGCCAAGCAGGGAAGACGCCAACTTCCTGTCTCTTATCTGCCCTCGGTGACTCATAAAAATGTTGATGATGGTAATTGTGATGATACTGATAGTTTTGCAGTCTGTCAGGCCGGGACCTGCTGTCCTCTACTTTGACCCATCCACGAGAGGTCTCTCGGCTGCATGCGTGGTTTTGCAATAGCCGGATGTCTGATGTTTACCCAAATCTGGCTGTGAGGTTTAATCCCTTTTGATCATAGCCCTGCGTAAATACTCTGACTCACTTTTTCTGTCCCCGTTCTGCCAACAGTGCAGTTTGATGGCGCAGAGTGGGACCGCTCCTCGTCGCCCACAGAGAGGTTGCGTCCGCCGGGGCTCAGGTCCAGCCCGCTGGCAGGAGGGGGGATGAAGTTTCGAATGCCGCAGGAAGGCCTCACCATGGTGGGGGAGAGAGTGGACCCTACTCTGCCTCTGGAGAAGCAGGTGTATGTACGCAGTCTTCTGCACAGGAGCTACATTAACACATGGATGTGTCTGAGTGTGTGTGTATATATACGCCACACACTCCAATTAAGGGTTAATCAAATGAAGAGGCTTTTGATAGTTAATGATTGAGTGTCTCTGTTGTCATACATTTAATTACCTTGAATATAATACAGGATGAAGAAAGATAAATAGCAGTAATAGTACTGATCATACAGTTCACATCAGCTGCAAATTGTACCCACAATGTTGTGCAATAGTTACACATTCCAAGTCCAAGTCCTGTAAGGAATAAGACACATCACAGAAACATAAGCTTAAACCAGGCAAGTTGACTGGAGCATTATTTTAAGTTCTGATGTTTAAATGCATCAAACAAATATAAATTATGCAATTATTTATGCATGTAAACGCAATTAGCATAAACTATTAATCTCTGCAGGATGTAAGTGTCTCTGCATGGTTGCCATGCTCATACATTATCATACATTGTTATTTGACTGATTTTGAATATTTCAGGAAGAAAGGGGTTGTACATCCCCACAAATAAATAAAAAACTCAATTTTGTTGCACCGCTTTGATCTATTAAGGGCACGGACACATTCAAAAGAAGCAGTTATGGGTTTAGGCTAAGCAGCAGCGGTGAGAGCTTACAGAACTGCGAAAGGTTAGAATGAGAACTAATTAAGTCAGAACATTAAAAGGAAGCATTTACTTTGGTCTTGTAGTTTCAGACATCATTGGTGTAATTCATGTGCTGTTTCTGTGCTCATAAAAGGCCGTTTTACTAATGAAATCCAAGCACATGACTCCCCTTAAGCACACAAGCACAGCGCACACACACGACGCACACAGGGTTGTGCTCACAAACAGATACATGTGCACAGATTCACTTAAAGATGGCAGTTGATTATTATGCCCCATTACTCCCTGATGATCTCTTAGAGACTGTTTTGAGCTTCGCGTTTCCTTTAGATCTGCTTTAAACAGAAACAGCATCACTGTCGACCTGTAGCATTCAGTACACCTCCCCAAGTCATGTCTAAGAAAATCTGTTTAATATTTTCACTGCAGGAATATAATTCTGTTACTTACCGGTTGTGTTTATCCCAAACAGTTCTGTATATTATTATAGCATTTTTTGTTATGCACGTATTTACAGCCATAATACAGGCAAGGCTCTATGGATGGCAATTTGGTCAGTTGGTTTGTTGGCTCACAACTTTGGTCTTGACTGAAGTATCTTTAAAATTACTGAATATATTACCATGATATTTTGTACAGACATTCCTGGTCCCCAGGGGCAATTCCCTTATTCTTCCTTTGGCGCCATCACGAGGTTGGCATTTGTAGTTTTTCGTGAAATTTCCAAAACTATGGAAGAGATTGCCATAAAATTTGGCAGAGATACTCGTTCACTTCTCGGGATGAATTGTAGTTGACTTCAACTTTTCATGTAGCGGCAAAACCAATGCCATTTCTGGCACAGCTGCACTTTGTTTTTAGTGTTAATTAGCAAATGTTCGCATGCTTACATGCTAAGTTAAGATGGTGAACGTGGTAAACACCTGCTGCTTAGCATCTGCAGGTTAGCATTGCCATTGTGAGCACGTTAGCATACTTTTGTGAGCATTTAGCTGCTGCAAGCTTCAAAGAGATGCTAGCATGGTTGTAGACTCTGTGCTGATGTGCTGATGGAACGACAGTTAGCAGTGTGTGTCAGCGCAGAAGCGAGAACGCTCTCCACCACTGTAACTGAAAATTTACAGCTGTGAAAAACGAGACTCGAGAAGTTGTTTCTTTATTATTAATTTTTCCCCCTAGAAATCTTGAATATTAATCTCTAGAAACATTCATACTACTAATAATTACCTCTCGCTTGATTATCATCTTTTCGATTCAAATCGATAAAATAACAACTACAGAGTTTCTATGCCAGTGTCGACATCCAGCAGCAAAAGGTGTAAAAATATGTGTTGCAATCACACTTAGCATTAGCACCTTTACCGTATCTAACTGTGTGTGTGTGTGTGTGTGTGTGTGTTCTGTTCATCAGATGGTACCACGGTTCGCTGTCGCGTTCGGAGGCAGAGTCGCTGCTAACGCTGTGTAAAGAATGTAGCTACCTGGTGAGGACCAGTCAGACCAACCGCACTGACTACTCCCTGTCCCTACGGTAAGACACACACACACACACACACACACACACACACACACACACACACCCCTACACTGACTGACATACCACAACAAGCTAAGCAAACACCTGTACACCTTCAGTATCCTTCTCCAATAAACAGTGTTACAATTTAATTGCAAATTAAGAAGAATTTCTTCCAATGCGACTGAAAAGTGTGTAAAGTGTGTGTGTGTGTGTGTGTGAAGCCACCTGAGCTACCGATCTCCTATCGCAGTCTCCACACCTCTCCATCTGTCTCTCACTCCCTCCCTTCCACCATCACCCCCACTCAAGATCACTGCCACACTGATTCCTCTCCCGATACTCATTTGCAGGGCACAATTCTGCTTATCTGGTCAAATCTCTCCCTTGTAATTACTACCGTGATCCATTGTCCCGGCCTCACACCGCCCTCCCATCATCCCTCTGTCCTCAGCCCATCCTTGGCCCCTCTCTGGGGCCTTCCTATGTGGCCCCAGCGGGCCTTCTAAGTGGTAATCAGGCAGGTAGAGCACACTTGAGTGCACACATCATCCTCGCCGTAATCACTAATGAATATGAATTACCTTCTGTGGGCCACACAAGAAGGGAATCCGGGAGGGAAGTAAGGGGGGGTGACGTATAAACAAGCTCATGCATTACTCATTTACATGAGTAGAGTGGGTTTGACAAGCGCACATACACACATGCACACTTGCTCAAGCAACAAGGTCACTACTGGCAATGGTTTCCCAGCTGGAGCATGTGAGGTTTGGAAGTAGTGAATTCTTGTGAAATGGCAAAATCTGTTATTTTGCTTGGTTAGAATGTGGGACTGTCCTTCATTGCCCAATCTGTAAAGACTCGAAGCCGCTTAGATCTCTAATCGACTTAAAGGGAAACTTTGGTTTCATACAGCCTTTATTGTCTTAGTTTTGGCCATCTAACCAGTAATACTAGTTCATTGCTGGTATCAAGGAACAGAACAACACCAAAAAGAAGTCAGAGGTCTCAAGAAACAAGAGCAATCTGATGATCATACAGGTTTTGAATTAAGCTCCTGATCAGTTAAATTAATTTGGAAGAGAAGACGGTAAAAAAAAGCAAGAAACAACCACTAAAATATTACCCAAACTCATATGTAGTCATAACTCGATCACACTTTAAAGACTTTGACCTACTTTCACTTTCCTTACATTCCACTGTCTGACACAATCTACCCTTTGTCCTCCATTGCTGTAGTCTGCACATGCCAAGGGACGACAATACCCTTGAGTGTTATCTTGTGTCAGGTATTTTGCATCAGGGCCATTTACTGGAATGTGTACTTGAGTGCCCTTGCATTCTGTCTGTCTTGTATGCCTGGAGAGAAGACTGAAAGCTTGTGTATGTATTCAAAGAAATGTGCAGAAGTCATTTTTTGTACCAATTGTTATCGTCCTTCGAACACCTAGCAAAGCCTTTCAGCCTTTCAGCCAGGTTTGTTTGATCCTCAGACATCGGCAAATACTTTGGTGGGTACTATGTTATCATGGCAGATAGAAACGGCCACCAAAACTACAGTATTAAGGCCCAAGTTGTAATATATTTAAAATATAGCTTTTATGTCTCCACTCAGTCATGTCTGTGTCTAGACTGGAAAGAAACAGTAGGTTGGTCTTCATCAGGGTGTTGTGACTGATTTGCTGATGCTACCTTTGCGATGTCAATGTACCCTACAGCAAGGACAGCTAACAGCTAAACTATGTGAAATAATGCAGCAAGCCTTGGAAAATGTGAACCTCACCTAACTGTAAGATTTGATACTAACGTGGACCACGGGAGGAATGATGGTTGTTCACTGGAGACGAGATGAAGAACATGAAAAGTGAGTCGGCACTGAAGCAGACAGGCCTGCCAGAATTAAACCAGCATGAATATTTATGGAGGAGCTCTTGTACGTTCTAATGTATCATGAGGTACAAAGAGTCCCCAAAACAAACAGGACTGGATGAAAGCGTGCTGTCAACTCCGAGCGCCGAGTGATGAAGCATCTGGCTCTTGACGCCAGTGGAAGAACTCATAAACTGTTGTTTGGCTGTTTGTAGTCACAGCGAGTGTTTTTTGGGGGTTCGACTTCTCTATAAAATTTAATTTGGTT
This sequence comes from Pholis gunnellus, assembly GCF_910591455.1. Lineage (NCBI taxonomy): Eukaryota > Metazoa > Chordata > Actinopteri > Perciformes > Pholidae > Pholis > Pholis gunnellus. The sequence continues at coordinate 7,418,349 of NC_136530.1, forward strand.
GACTAGAACAATGACAATTATGGTGACCGACTTCAACCGTCCTCTTTCTCTCTGCTTCTATAATTAGACATACATCATGACTGGCTGGCTCTTAAAGGGGAAGTCCTGTCGTGGCTGAATATCGCTTAAAGGGAGGAAGCCAGTGTGGTTCTCTCGGCTAAGCCACTTTCACAGGCCAGAGTTCGTCTTTCTCACTCTGGCTTTTGTCTTTCCCACCATGTGCTATTACACCACTCATTCATCCGTCATAGTGTCCCGTCCTTCCTAATTTGAGACATGGTGTTAAATCCCTGTTGGAAGCATATCCTCCAAGTGCAGGAAAAAAAAAAAGAAGTGAACATAAGTCATTCCCACCGTGTCATTATGTGACAAAATGTGTGGAAGGCTGACGTTTTATGTGCCCCACATTTCATGTCATCCCTCTCCTACACTCCTCTCTCACTTTCATATTCCATCTCTCCCACTCTCCTCCCTCTTTTGTCTCCTTCCATTATAAACCCTTTCTTCCTGTTTTCTCCCCACAGGAGCTGCCAGGGTTTCATGCACATGAAGTTCACTCAGTATAAAGACGGCAAGTACGTGCTGGGACAGAACAGCCCTCCCTTTGAGACCATCCCAGAAGTCATCCACTTCTACACCACGCACAAACTCCCGATCCGAGGCGCCGAGCATCTGTCTTTGCTGTTCCCCGTGTTGGTGCAGACACTCTGACGCTCCTCCCGGACCTCCGGGACGTCATTGTGATCGGACACGTAAAGCTTGAATGTTTGATGGGATCTTCCCAGCGGAGTGCCCGCTCTCTCTTCTTGCTGGACCGGAACTACAAGAAGAGAGAACTGGACTACTTTTGATGATTCAACACGCCGTGGGCTAATGCCCTCACCCACCACTGCTGTTGTACTTGCGCCAAGTGTCTCTAACATCCAGGGGATCGATTCACATGAAATGCAATACCTGAACGTTAGGCAGCAACTTCTCTCTCGTTTCCTTACTGAACTGAACTTTATTACACGTCTTTCACAGCTGACTGAAATGCAGAAGAAGTTAGCAGCGCTGGAGCTGGGAGAAAGTCTGTATATTCTGAATGTACTGATGCCCCAGTTTATGGGAAATTTACATTTAATTACTGCTGTTCCACAAAAAAACACCTCATTGACACTGGTAAAAAATGTTGCTGTTGTAAGGTGAAAATCTCACGAGTCATATTTAGCTGATCTTTCATGAAATTGTTGTAAATGTTGGAAAATTACATTTTCCATGAAAAAAAAAAGAAGCTATTTTCAAAGATATAAGGTTTTTACCAACAGCAGTTATATTTCGGACGCTTTTCTACGCAAAGCCGCGCCTGCTAATCTTCACCCAGTCTGTTCTGCACTGTCGTGCTGCTGTACGTTGAGGATTTGCTTGACACATCTCCGTGTTACTCGTTCGTTCCTTCTGAGCAACAAAGACGCTGTGTTGTATTGGTACTTGTGTTGACCTCGCTGACCTGGATCTCTTGTCGTTTGCTTGCGTTTGTTAGACAATGCTGGATTTGTAAAAAAAAACAAAAAAAAAAAAAAGAGTCGACCTGTCACTGCTGTCATTGTCTTCTCACTGACTTAAAGTTAAGCTTGTAAGCTGAGCTGCAGGCTGAAGCAAAGAGACGCAGGAAACGCAACTCTCAAACTTTGTGACTGTCGGCCGCGTTCTCACACTTTCTACATATTTGAGCGCAGATTTTTCAGTCGGCCGAGTCATTACATGCTAGTTGGTGAGTCGTAGTTGAGTTGAATGCTTGCCATCGGGAATGGGTTCCCATGTCTGCTGCCTGGTTGCAGCATTTTGTGGCAAACACTGATTTTAGAGGAGAGACAACTTCCTACAAACACTTTCATGGAAATGACAAATGGAAAAATTTCTTCTTAATACAAAATTTGCTTGGTTGTATTCATTATTATTGTGGCCAGTTTCTGTCACTAATAAAAAGATGATGGGATGTATAATTTACCCGCTGTGTTGAAGCATCTCATCTGTATGCACAGTGTTGATTCTACATGTAGATCTTTATGTAGATCAGTGGTTCCCAACCTGGGGGCTGGGACCCCCCAGCAGGGGATCGGAGATGAGTTGTCTGAAAAACTAAATTCTGCTACATGCAATCATGTTTATCTTCAGACTGGTGTAAGGCTTTTTCTCATTTCTTGTGAAATACTGTGTATTTTTTTTCCACCTCTTTACGCCTCAAAAAAATCAATTTGAGAAGGAAAATCTTTTTTTTTGGTCTTGTCTTTGATTAAAAAAAGAAAAGACTTCCAAAATATTCCCGTTTTTATGCAACACACTCATTAGACTCACCCAGAAAGAAGGAAGAGCGGCACAAAGGACTTGGCAAGATCGCGTGCTCCACACACTCAAATGCGAGCACATTTGCTTTCCCTCATCCACTGACAGCAGGGTTGGGAGGGAGCGGGTGAGGACTGGGGGGGGGGGGTGAGGTGTGGCTGAGGAGGGGTGAGGCAGCCCTCATTATTTGGGCTGCGCTGCAGTGAAAAGCACTGGGATTGCTTTCATTACTGAGCCAAATGAAATAGCAGAGGCTGATTACCCGCGTGACGGAGAGAGGAGACGAGCTGGATCACTCTCTGTTGGGGAGAAAGTGAAGGAAGAAAAAAAAAAGGAGGGAGGGAGGAGGGAGACGCTGCCTGGCTGTACTTCCCCAATGAGACTCCAAACAAGTGTGTGCGTGGGTGTTTGTGAGTGTAAGAGAGAGAGACGGTGACATGGAGGGGGGGCTGCTATAGTTCCATTTTTTTCAAACATGGCTCCCTGGGGAGGGATATGAATATTAACGACAGTGGCAGTGCGGCATGTAAAAATCAAACAAATATCTCACTCTCATTTCTCTGGCTTTTGTGTAGCGCTTACCTTGTCTCTGCTTTTCTTTTTTTTTTTCAGTATTTCAGAATTTCCCCTGGCTAATTTCTAGTAGACTGAAGGATACTTAATATAAAGCCCCATTCTTATTAGGCATTTGTATAGTTTGGAACAAATGGCCACGTCCTCACAGTGTTACACCATGATTCTGGTGTGTGTAGATTGTCAAATGTATGTGTGTGTGTGTGTGTGTGCAGCTGTCGTATCACAATGTGTGTAATGTCAGATCTGGGGGGTGCCACCGGTTTCGTGGTGACGGCAGCTGTTAATCCATCAGACATGCTTGGAGGAATGAACACCTGTGAACAACGCAGAGCCAGAGTACATGTTAGGAAACCACATAACATGCACACACACAATGCTTGGCCTGAAGTTATTTGGTTAAATGGTTGGATACCGTTTTCACAGAGGAGATTTTGTCATGTGGCAGTATCAAAAAGCACGGGTGTCCATGATGAAGGGAATGATTTTCCATTTGCCGAATTCCATTTAGCTGCTTCAGTTTCAGCGTCCTGGTGTTTTGCGTGATGGATCACACTGTCATGTATTACTGGGACAGCCATCATTTATGTTAATAGTAACACTTGTACTTTTCCTACTATGGAAAGTGAAAAAAAAAAAAAAAATTAGCAAGTTAAGGAAGCAAAACAATTAAAAAAAAAAAACATTTTAGAAATAAATCATTAAACATTTCACATGAAAATTGTGCCCAGAGCTCTCATCAAAAATACATGTTGATCTCAAGAGGTTAAAGGTTACATAAGATACAACAGTTAAAAGGGACTTCTGTTAAAGGGGTTATCCAGCAATTTCTCTACGAAGTTGGGGGACTTGTGAGAGACAGATTTGTTGCTTATTACTTTGTTGTGAGCAAGATTTGAAACCAAGTTGTCCGAGGCTCTCGCGTGAGTTTCACACTTGAAGTCTTTCATGGGTTGTCTCCGCCTGCCGTTGCTCTTTTTACACGACACACAAACACTCCAGGCTGCTCACATGCACGGAGGCAGGGGAATCAGCCAGCTGTGCACACACGCTCAATGCCACAAGTGAGCAACGGGACACGCATGTCAGACTAGAAGGCTGCCGTCCTCCTCCTCACTTATCCCCTATCCCAGACACGCTAATCCCAGCAGTTGCGGCCGGCGGTTGTGGGGCGAAATAGATTGGAGGTCAGTTGTGAGCAGGTGTGTGCATGCCGTCAGGCCCCACCAGAGGACCGCAATCACAGAGGGTTTGGAGAGAAAGCAGCTGCTGTTTTGGGAGATTTTGGGCAGGGGGGGGTATTGACTTTGGAAGAGATTGCTTATCCGCTCCTGCCACCTATCTGTTATGGTAGGATGGCAGTGAAAGGCTGCGTGCATAGACTGGCGAATACAGTTATACTTTATTTAATCAATGCTACTCTTTTGCAAAGAGAGTCTTGAGTGCAGAAGAACAAATAAGCATTTGCTTAAGTTAATGCAATTGAGTGATCTTCATTCAATGTAAGAGCAGTCTTCTCAGGGTCAGTATTTACTCATACGGTATGAGTTAGCCGGTCCTGGGATCTGGTCTGATGAAGAGTAGTTTTGAATTTGAGGCAGCTTTAGAAGGTTATACTTATAAACAAAAAATGAATGAAATGAAAAACTGAGTGTGCCGTTCTCTTTATGTTGCTAGAGAGTTGCTAGTAAAGACGCACAGATGACACAGATGATAGCAGCAAACAACTATGCTGTGTAAAGATATAGTGTAGTGAGTAATGTCTACCTGAACAGAGAATGAAGTCGCTCTCCCTCTGTGTGTGTGTTGTTATCCAAGCTTCTCCTTGCTTTGTCGAAATAGCCGCATGCCTTCTAGCGCATGTTGGTGTATGTGAGCGTGCTCCTCTGGCTAACCGCTCATTCGAAGGTTACAGCTGATAACGTCGTCCCGACCGCTGGGAGCACCCACCCTCCGGGTCCCCTTCATAAACACTGTTAACTCTGTCATCACCGTTGCCTTTGTTTGGGCTGTTTGTGTCGTTTTGCTCCGTTAGCTGCAAGCCGCCGGCTCAGCTGTCGCCATGTTGAGAGCCGTGTGGAAGCAATAGATATGCTCTGAATGTCGTATCGAGCACTTCTAAAGTGCAATGAGCAGCACGAGACATGATGGTTGACTGCACAATGGCTTTGCTGTCCTCGAGAGAAAAACTGAAATTATTCTCACATGAAAAATGTACTTATTTAAATGGAGTTGATTAATGAATTACTCAATTAAGAGAAAAATAAGTGAACAATTTTGACAATCAATTAATCATTTCGGTGGTTGCTGGTTCCCGCTTCTCAAATGTGATGCTGTTTTTCCTGTTTAGATTTTATATGTGTTTTGTATCTTAGACAAAAAAAAAAGCAATTTGAAAACCACCTTGGGCTGTGGGAAAATTTAGATGGAGCTTTATCACTATTTTCTGACATTTTAGAGGACAAGCAATTTATCAAAGAGATTAATTGGTCATAAAAACAAATGTTAGCTGCAGCCCTACAAGGCACACATTAGGCCCAGGACTCCTATTTAATTAATAAGATGTCCTAGAAAGGAGGCATTTGTTCTTGCTTCAGGAGAAAGAAAATAGAAACTGTCAGAAAACATTCTTTCTTTTTCCTACTTTGGTATTGCTTCTGAAACTCAACCGGAGTCTTGATCCGCACTACAGGAGATTAATGGCAGTGGGGTGTTGAGGGGGATGCTGGGAGGAGTGTCCACCAATCCAAGTCTCAGCCAGCTCCTTCAGATATCCTCCCACCAAGTGACCTTTGCCTTCGCTCCCCCCCAGGTTCTTCCCAGCTGCTCCCTGGATGAAGCCCTCTGATCCCGGTAGAGCTTATCACCAAAGTCTGCCTGGGTCTTCACTCTCTTTGTTGCACAAGTAATTACGCAGCCGAGGAGGTGAAGGTAGGGGAGGAGAACCACCACACGCCACAATGACTGTGCGGACCTCCTCTGGTGAGAGTGGTACAACTCGGCTGTAGAGGAGAGAATGGCTTCAGCTGTGGGGCTCCCTGCATGAGCGGGTACCTCGAACGGGACCCCTCGCCGCTCTCCGCCTGGCCCCACTCCACCTCCACGCTGCTTCGAAGAGGGGGACTTGAGAATGAGAGAAGTGTTTCATACTGGCATATTCAGTAGCTCGGACCAGATGGAGTCTTTGTTCTTTCTCTCAAAAACACACACGGATGCACACACGCGTCTCTCTGTCACATGCAAATGCCCACACACACCCACACACACACACACACACACACACACACATGCATGCCCATTTCCTCACGGTATAAAACCAGGATCATGAGGACGGGGGGGGTGGTGTGATTCTCTTGTCCTCTGTCGTGTTCACATTAGTCATATGCAAATAGGCATTGTGCACAGAGAATGACACAAATCCACCATGTCTAAATCCTCAAAGAAGACCGGTGACGGCTATTTAGTTAACATGATTTATTAAGGTGTTTGACCCAGTTAGCACATGCACATTAAATGGTGTTTGTTTCTGGTGTTTGGACAAATGGAATCTTCTGGAATTTGAGGACATGAAGAAGATTAAAATGAAAAGGAGTTTATAAATCTCTACTGAACATGTTTGAGTTATGTTCTTTTTAGATAAAGATTGAAAGGATGATGAAACTGAGTCTGTGGATGAGAATAGTTGGGTCTTTCCTGCTCATCTTCATTTTCCCCCTCAAAGGTTGGTATTTTTAACCTGGACCCTATTTCGCCATGTTTTTGTGTCCAAGTGTCTAACGGGGACAACAATTTTAAAATTTAGTCCAATATTGTGGGAAAACGTTGCAGCCGGGAGCCGCTAAACGATTGCTCGGGGCAATTCCTCACCGTCAACGAACGTCCACTAAAATCGCTTGTTATTGCCACTGAGAGGCTGAGACTGTTATAAACATGTCTAAGAACATTATGGAAAGGACCCTATGGAGGAATAAAAACGTTTCTCTTTACCTTTCGCTAAATCCAGTCTGTTTGTTATTGTGTCTAACCAAGTCCTGCTCAAGGAGAAGTCACGTTCTGAAATCTTTCATCACATCCACATTGTCAAAACCTGCTAAATATTTCGCCATGACATTGAACATTGTTTAGATTACACCAAGCTACGCTTTCTGAACTCCAACACAACAAACTCTGAAAACACTCTGACAACACTAGCACGCCTCTCACTCAAGTTTTCATTCTTAATATCAATTAGAAGTTTGAATTCATCAAATGATGTTAGATATTAATAACTTAGCACCATTTCATATCCTTAATCTGTAAATTGAGCACAATTCAGTTGTATGTAATCACCATTACCCCCAGGACATTTGAGCTGATACACAACTGAACTTTTCAATACGTTCGATATGAAACCTGAAATCGTATTATTATTCTGAACTTGACTTCTTTGGTTCCTCATTTTTGGTCGACCTATCTAGTATTTGTTCTTCAATTTGGATTTTTTCTTCAATTTTTCCAGTTAAAGGGAGTTGGATCCATACTTTTGAACAACAGTCTGTTTAGGTGTTATTGGAAGGTTTTTCCAAAAGCGATTTTATCACGACCTTCTCTATTATCTATTTTGGGAATATATTCCATGCCATGTTTTTTGGCCTTCTGACTTTGTATTTCCCAGGTATACAGCTTAGTTGTCTAATTGATGCCACTGAGCAATTAGCTGGCACAGCTGGTATTTAATAGCAGTCGCTTCCAGAAACCTCCTACTTCTCCTGATGCTGAAACTGCAACAATGCATCTGTAGTAAGAGTAAATCTGTACATTGTATGTTCACCTGGTTATCTAAATTACTGACGATGAAAAGGTCTAATATTCTTTATATTATTCATTTGTGTGGACGTTGTTTTCCTTACTGCTCCAAACTGATTTTCTGACAACAAAGACATTTGAATCAAACTAAATCTAATGAGGAAATAGGAACAAGTTGGACCAGGACGGTGAGAATGATGAAAAGGAGCAGAAGGAGAGAGGGATTCGCTGACGACAAATGACGCTGGAGCTCAACATTTTGTCATTTTCTTATGTTCCAGATGGCATAAGGCCGCCGTCATCCCTGGCTAATTCAAGAAGGAGAACATTTCTGACAGGAAGGAGCCAGTGACATTTAAACTGGAAATGCGCGGCTGTTACTGCGTCCTCGCTGTCTTTTTCCATCAGATCGGGAGGTGCAGAGCAGAGACGCATCCTTTAGCTCAGGTGAGTATGAAATGCCAGTCTGTCAGCTCCTGTCTGGTCTTTGCTGTGCAATGCGGTGTGAACAACAAACTCTGCTGCAATCAGCCAATCATCTAATCGATTAAGTCAAAGTAACCTTCACTGCTGCGGGTGTTGTCGCGACAAAAACAAACACATGAATTAAATATCATCATCTAGACAACACATTTGTATCCACTTGAATTATCTGATCATTTTCTCCCAGCTCATAACACTGACAACCAAACCCTTTCCACAATGCCACGTCAAACTCTTTTTTTTATCTAAACGCATCCTTTAAATGTGTGTGTAAAAAGCGTCATGTACACACTGTTTAAATTGCAATGTAACAAAACCTCAGTTTTGTTATCATTTTCATTTAACATATTCAATAACTGGGGTTTGTCACACTACGTTCCAGAGAATTTAAACGGAGATCGGAGGCTTTTCACAACAGGAAGCTCTTCAAAGTCAGATTCCTGCAGTATCTTTCATGACTAATAGCTATCTGACCTCGTGGAGCTGGAAACCCTTGGTTGAAATAAAGATCAAGAGTTTCTCTGCATTATTCATCCGTGGCTGACCCAGGTCTACTTATGAATTGGATTGAGAGAGCATCAATCAGCTTTCCATTAGGGTGTTTAATGAGTGCAGCCAGGTTAAACCTCATGACAGTTCTCTTCTTCTGTCTGAATAACACATGATAAACTGACAAATCGGAGCATTTGAGTATTTATATATGTATGACTTATTAAGCTTTGATGTGACTACAGACGGATCTACGGTTCATATGGTGCAAAAACGTGCAGACAAAATGTCTGGTTTTTCATGTAGACCTCAACAATGTTTGCAGAGGACCAACACAGAGACTGGCTGAGAGGAAGGGGGTTGGAAGCAGGCAAGTCAATGATTCAATATCAAAACACGACACGTGTGAAAATCTCATAAAAGGCAATAGGATTTTATTTAATTTGCTATATAATGGTATCAGGCACTACACCACCCTAGACAGAAATGTCATTTACAGTCTACCGCCCATTAAATAATTCACATCCAACACTCTTATTCACTAGTGGTTCGTTGACGTGTGTGAGTGGTTTCTAGATGAGCTGATCAGAAGCAAAAATGTCCAGTTGATGCTGACACAGTAGAGCTTAGATTAAATACGAGTCAGTCCTGCTAATGTAGAACTGAGCCTGAATTGTCCAAAAAATGGCCACCGTACAGATATCGAACCCTACTGATTAGAGTTTCTCCTGTAGCACCACCGCGAGGACAATCTTTACGCTCTCGTCCACTAGTGGTAAGAATCTAATAATAGCAATGTTGCTGTCATTTTTCATTCATCCACCACTTTTGATTTGTGGTGTGTGTGTGTAATGAGTATCACAGCCTAATGAGGCCGCTAGTCTGATAAAACTATTGGTCTTGTTCTCTCTCCCAGTGCAACTCAAATCATAACAAAGATCAATAACTAAGTCCTCGTACCGTGGTGTTTTCTATGCACACAAACTATTTTAAACAGGAATACCAATAGTATCAAGATGGCAAATGTTTTCACAGAAAATAAATACTTTACCAAATCAAGTTGTGATGGAAAATGCAGGTGCTTTAAGAGTACTTGCATATAGCACACGCAAAAAAAAGTGCCCCAATTTCATCTTCATTGTTTGTAATGACACAATAAAATAAACGCATCGACAGACACAACACTAATAGTGTTAATTATACACATTTGTTTTTTGAAGCATTAACAAGTCTCGTTTCAGACATGAACTAAGACAATATATTAAATTTGGGGCTTGGTTTAATCCATGTCTATGAAATTGTCCTATTGTATTTCATAACGTTAATCATAGTGTAAGACAAACACAACATATCAGTAACTCTGGTGTTGTGAATAATATTGTTGAGTTGTTGTAAATAGTGGCTTTAAGTGATTTTGATTGTACTCTCATCTGCATCAATATCGTTCCAACTGAATACCATCCATTGCTACACTGGCCATAGTGCATAAACAAAAAGTGGCTGATAGCAGGACTATTTCAGTTCTTTCAGTGTCTTCTTCTGTGTGACTGCAAAGCCTCATTAAGGTGCTTCCACTCAGAACTTGCTGAGGGTTGGCAGCGCCCCCGCCTTCACCAGCACAGCTGAGAGCAGGTCTGCAGGCCCGGAGGGATGGGGCACAGCAGTGGCTGAGGGATCTCCATGCTTGTTGTCAGCGTTGATAGGTGTGGGAACCTTCCCTCTATTCAGCGTGGACTTGCCAGCCCCGCTGCCCCCTCCTGCGCTGGTCTTGCTGTTCTCCACTGTGGGGATGACCGTGCCCAGGTTGGGGTTACCCCCCATGGGAGTCCCAGTGTGCTCCATGCTGGTCTGACAGCAGCACAGCTGCCTGAAGAAAGCGGCCCTCATCTCCCTGCTGGACAGAGTGTATATCAGAGGGTTGAGGGCAGAGTTGAGCACAGCCAGGGCTATAAACCAGTCCACCTGGTAGAGCACAGGGCACTTATCTGGGCTGCAACCAACATCCAGCAGCAGCAGGAGGAAGAGGGGGGTCCAGCACATGACAAACACCCCAAGAACAATGACCACTGTCCGCAGCAGGGCCAGCGAGCGCTCTGAAGGCCGGCTGCTCACCCTGCGGCCGCTAGAGGTCACCAGGCGGTAAATCCTGATGTAGAGGATGATGATGGCCACCAACAGGGCGCTGAACACACTGATGCAGAAGGCCACATAACTCTTAGCATAGAGCGGCAGCACTGTGGAGCAGGAGGCCATGTTGTTCAGGCAGTTCCAGCCCAGGCTGGGCAGGGCACTGAGCAGCACTGACACGAGCCAGCAAGCTACCAGCAGTCCAAGAAGTCTCCCCCGACCTGCTGTCTCGCACGGACGCAGGCGCACCATAGTCATGTGCCTCTCGATCCCAATTGCCAGGAGGCTGAACGTGGATGCGCTGAGGGCCACAAACATGCTCCCTTCTCTGGCCAGCCACTGCAGCGGCGTCAGGAAGTAGGTGTTGCTTCCTGAGGTGAAGATGTTGACCACGTAGGCCACGCCGGCCAGCAGGTCTGACAGCGCCAGGTTCCCAATGAGGAAGTACATGCGGCTGTGGAAGCGCTTGTTCCTCCAGAGAGTGAGCAGGACCGTGACGTTCTCCAGAACGATCAGCACGCAGATGAAGAGCAGCAGGGCCATCTTACAGGCCCCGCTGCTGCGAGGCTTGTCCCACTTTCCTGAGTGGTTGTAGTGGCTGACGATGACGGCGTTCATCCCCTCCTCCAGCCGGTTCCCCATCCTGCCTGTCCTTCCCGGCCTTCCTCGGTCACACACAGCAGAGGGCGCCACAGCACTGGACACAGCGGAGTGAGGCGAGGCTGTTCAATCAGGCAGAGTCACAACTGGCATCTTGGATCCTGTGAAGGACCTGTTCAGAGATCAGATTGATTTTTAAAAGTTATATTCAACACTTTACAGTCAGAAAAGTTACAGTCAACATCATTTTGGATAATGTCTGTCAGAAAAAAAAATGTAGGAGGACTCCTAGAGTATGAAATGAATTGTTATGTAGAACATAAAAAATAGCAAATAAGTTAAATATTAGGCCTACCTAATTCATAATAATGTATCTCATCAGGGAAGTTCATTACTGAGATGCTGTCCTGGCCAAGATAGCAAATGACATATTAAACAATATAAATCAGATTTATGAAGAAATGTATCAAATAAAAAATACAAGAAGAAGTAGCAGCTGTTTTTTAGGACATTACAACTTGATAGTGAACAAACAGCTGTGGCGGTTACTGCTGTTCAGAAAATACGTGTCATACATGTTATCATTTCTAGTGAGAGTACTGTGACTTGTAAATAAACGTTGATGTAAAAGGTTCCAAAATAATCCTTAAATTATAGGGTACATGTAATTATGAAGTTGGGTGAACGGGGTTCTCGAAAATTAATCCGTGTAAAATCGTGTGTAGCCCAAATTAATAACACTAAAAAAATTAAAACAAACGCTATTCTCATTATCAAAGTAAAATGGTTGGCGACGCTTTTACACTGTTTCAGTTGAAAAAATATGTTTACTCATGGAGGTCTGATCAACTTTCCTGTTTTGGAAAAGTTACTCAAAGTTCAAAGGAGTGATCACTTGGAAACTACCTGACTACTCAGCAAAATAAAGTCTGCCACAGTACAGTCTATTATTCTTCATCTACAGTAACGTATCCTACCTGTTGGAGTTAATGCTCTCATCTAAACATCCCGGTGGTCTTTGGTGAGATTTGAAGTTATTTGTAAGACCTGCTTCTCTCTCCTGCGTAACGATGCGCTCGTGTCAAAATATGCGTTTGTCAAAAATGGATGATCTACGGCGTAAAGTCAAAAGTCCACGTTTTTTCCTTCCTCGCCCTTTATGAAAGTTTCCAATCACGGAAGTATTCGCCTCCAAAAATCCACTTTGTGCTGCGTCCTGAACTTCATCATTGTGGCGTCCTCCTCTCACACTGTGACTCCCTCCAGTTTGGACTGTCTCGCTCTCCTCACCCCCTCCCAGCGCGGTGGGGCGGGATCTTACCTCTCCATTCGGTCAGGAGAGAGGTCAGAGCCACGCGTGTCGTTGTGCCAGACGCTAAAATGTTGTGCAGATGGGTCGCTTTGTGTTCAAAGCAGTCAGAGTAGGTTTGATTGATTTGGTTTTAGGCTATTTTTTCTGTATAGTTTAAAGAGTTTTGTTTTTGTCTGAGAACAGCCACTGTTTCAGACAAGAACACTTAAAGTGTCTGTGTCATAAAATTGCTGCACTTACATGTACCAACACATGTGACAATGTTTTGCCTCAAGGCCTTATGTGCTAAATGAAGTTGTGTCATCCTATAATGGGTAGATGGCCTTTTACATCTACTGTTCTGCTTTGGTTGCATATTTTCAGGGTTGATGATAATGATGGATTCTCAACCAACCATGTCCCCCTTCAGTTCATTTTCTTTGGACCAGAAAGCTGAATACAGATTCTGTCATCGTTATCTAAACGTTGGCCACAGTTTCATAAAAAAGAACTGACTTGTGTGTTTTTTTTTGCCTTTCTGGGAATGCACCCTCTCCACTGACAGGCCAAGAAGTTGCAACCGGTTTTATATAGTTGCGATTTGATGACTCATTGTTTTTCATGTTCAAATAAAAGATGACTGGATCCGTTTGCTACTTCGGAGTGTGAGATAGGTCAGACCTCTCCCATTGGAGCCAATAACGGATGGGAAGGAAGGAGTCACACTTACTTCTCCTTTTATGCACTTTCTTAGTGTTATTCAGAGGAAATATGTCGCTAAGAAGAAGAAGACAAGAGTCTGGGTAGGATGAATGTAGCTACGAGGTACTGCATATGGTTTCATCTGCAAAAGCAACTGTGGCTAAGTGGAGAGCATCAGAGGGTCAGCGGTTCGATCCCCGGCTCCGCTAGTCGCATGTCGATGTGTCCTTGAGCGAGACAGTTAACCCCCAAAATTGCTCCCGTAGCTGTGCCTACGGGATTCGATTGCCTCTCCATGGCTCTCAACATGGCGACGGCTGAGCTGGCGGCCCGTAGCTAGAGGTGCTAACAGCGCTACCAGTAAACTACGTCAAATGTGCCGAAAGAGCTAACAGTGTGTACCCGCGGGGGAACTGTGCAGAGCTGTGGCCATCAGCTAAATTAGTGGGACGCGCTCACACGCACAAACCTGCACTGAAAGGACGCGTGGCCGTCCCCGCTTTGTCAACAAAACAAGGCGAAGCTCGGATAACAACACACACTGCTCCGGCGTTACTCTCTTATACCTTGTACATAGAAAATAGTCGTATGCTGCTTAATAAGGCTGTGAATGTCGCATATTGCTCCTTTTTTAATTGAAATGCCGTATCCCTGTGGGTAAAATAAGGCTTTTCCTACGGCAACTTCCTGGTGCTGTGTGACTTGAGGAACCAACTGACGGGTGAGAACACAATGCCGGGACCACAGCTGGATGTGGATGGAGTGAAACATGCTGAGGACCATGTCTGGCCCGCTCCCTCCTCTTCTTCACCTCTGCTACTCCAGAACCAGCACCAACGCCCCCCTCTCTGAGCTGGATCTGTAACGTGTTTAAAAATCAGAACGCACATTCCCACAAACACTGAATGTTGCAATGGGTGGAAACAGAGGGGTTGGGGCTGTTTCTTCTCATTGTTTATGCCAAGCATTTTTACAGTCTTCCCACATGACGGTCACTGGCTTTTGGCACCATGATTTCACATTCAGGCTGTGAGATTGAGAAAAGAGAGACAGACGATGGAAGAGGGGTCACAGGACATCTGACCAAGAGCAGAGCAAAAGCAGCTGAGGGAAAGTTTCTAGAGAACAGGAAAAAGAGTGGCGGAGGAGAGAAATGAGGCTCCAATGAAGAGGGTCAGTTGTGGGTGCATAGTGTTCTTTTTTTTTTTGTCCCTACATGCTTCGATTTAGGTATTTTGAATTCTAACTAACTAATGCTGGAATGCATCTATTTGGCAGCTTAAGTTACTTTGATTTGACATATATAGCATATGGTGAAAAAGATGTTGTGATGATTAAATCTTGAGAGTAGCTAGTGGACCTCATGGTGGGATTGTTTTGACAACCTGTGTGTCCAAGGTCAAAACTATACCTATAGTTGATAACTGTTCGAGGACATAAAAGACTCCCATGCATATGCTAATATTTTATAGAAGAGAGCAGGATAGTTGTCTGCAGATATTGGATGTTTGTATTGTTTTAACCCAGCGGTGCTCAATAACAAGGTGATGCCAAGGCAAGGTGACCATCCATATCTGATAGCAAATTGTGGCTATGACGGGGCTATTGTGTTTTCTTTTTTCTTCTTTTATCTTTGCTGATGTTTGCTTTGTTTTTCAAACTGTCCATCTCTTCTGTTTTTTGTTTTCGTGCTCTTTGTTTTTGCTGGATCCAATGGGCTGAAATAGCATAGAACAGGCCAGAAATTGAGACTGTGATGGATGACGGTGCAGGCTAACAGTGACCGACAGCATAACAAATGTTGATAAAAAGAAGGCGAGATGGAAAGAGACAAGAAAGAGCAGGAGTCTAAGGAGCAGCGGCTGACAGTGTTTTCCTCTCTCTCTCTCTCTCTCTCTCTCACTCTCTCTCTCTCTCTCTCTCTCTCTCTCTCTCTCTCTCTCTCTCTCTCACCGGTATCACTGATTGTGAGAGGTTACAGGCAGTCTGGCCCTCTTGCACATGTCAGCCCAGGCATTGCAGATTAATGAATGACCCCCAGAGCTGTTGACTTTACCCTGAGCAGCAAGAGATGCACAGGCGCTCTGACAACCCATTTATAACCATATGAAAATACCCCTTGGCTCTGTGTTGTTGCAAGCTGGATGCAGACTTCCTGGATGTTTGGTGCTGTGGTAGAAAAAGGAAATGTTGCTACAGGTCACCAGATCATGAAAAAAAAAAATGGCCTTGTTGCCAAGTCCTCTAAAAGTTTGTTGTTTCTGCATCTTTCTGTGTGAGGCTGCTGTGTGTTTGTGTGTGTGCTGTATGTGTGCAGCAGCATTGTGAGTCAGGGCAAACTGACGTAGGCTCGGGTGGTGAGTTAGATGTTCGGGAATGTAAAGTGTGTGGGAACGAAGGAGAAGCTGCAGCGGTGGAAAAGCAAGGCCTCTCGGGCCGTCACCCCACTGCCCTCTACTCCTGCAGTTTACCCACACCCACTGAAAAAGTTTCCTCAAGAATTATAGAGAATGTTTGCTCAGCTCTATGAGCTCCAGCAGCATTTCAATATGACATAGGTATAGATTTACGGTACAGTAGATATACAGTATGTGGAGGTTCAGACCAAACAGTGTTTTATTTATTGAGGAGGGATAAGAGACTAGTTTATGAACCTGACAATTGAACAACAACTGCTACACTCCATCACTGTCTAAGTCTCGATGCTGGCGAACACCATGCAATAGGAGCAGGTTTCTCTCAACGATTCGATTCAATGGCCCTGGAACGTGTCAAGGAGTATAAATATTTGATGTGCCAGAGAGGTTGTCGTTTTAGAGAGACCCAAACTGATAGTGGTGTGCCTGGTGGTACAGAAAAGGGCAAACGAACAAACGCATCAACAACACTGAATGTAGTTGGATCTTGCATACATGAGACAGAAACATAGAGAAGCGTCATTTGAATGGATAAATGATGATTTATCTGTAATTATCTATTTCAACTTGGTAAAGGTTCTATTTACTGGATTCAAAGCATTATCGCAGCAAACAACTATTGGTAATGTAAAGATGTAGTGGAGTTGGTGTCCGGAGCAGAGAATGAAGTTGCTCTTGCTCTTTGTGTGTTGTAATCCCAGATTCTCTGTGCTTTGTTTACATAAACCGGCCGGCCGCGCAACATTTTTGGTGCACATGAGTCTCTTTGTTGTGTCCTACTGACTAGCTAATGGCTGTGGCTCTGCACTGCCGGTTACCGCTGACACCGTCTCAGCCAACGGTGTAGTCACCCCCCCGCAGGTAAACACTGTTTACTCTGTCAGCACTGTTGCCATTGTTTGCACTTCATGCTGTTAGCACCGTTAGCTTCTAGCCGCCAGCTTAGCTGTTGCTCTGTTAAGAGCGATGTGGAGACAATAGATATGCTTTGAATTCCACGATGAGCACCTTAAACCAGCATACATTAAATGCATACGACACTAGATTAATCCTGCTGGATCATGTAGAAGATAGCATTACTGGCTAGCAGCTAAAGTTAAAATCATTATTGTTGGATGCATCACTAAGTGAGTGTTGTGTATAGTAGGAAGAAACTGGTCTTTATAACGGTTACGGAATAACTATCTGGATCCAGATCTGTCCATGCTTTAACTGTCCACCTAATTTCATTCAGATATCTAAAAACACTTTTCACAAGAGAGAAATTCCTCGTAACTTTTACTTTTTTTTTTTACAGTATGAATCCAATATTCCTGTTATTCTGGCAGAGTTGTTATTTTTGTACACAGATAATTCATAGTGTATCAACGTGGCATTTGTTTGCATTGATGACATTATAGAAAGGATACAAATGTAGGTTGGACTCCCTGTCACAGTTCTGGATTCTGCAATTAGGGATTAGCTATCAAAACAAGAGTTAATTGTTTTCCTCTGGGAGTTCTGTACAGGAAGAGCTAATGCATTTGCTGTGGAGCACATTTTATTACACTTTAATCAAATGTGCTACATAAATACAATTATATATCAACTATAATCTCTGCAGGATATTACAACAAAAGAAACAACATTATCTCTATCTCGAGGACCATCACATATTTTCTTGCATGCAACATGGAGTATGTCTCTGTTGGAGGTCTTGAGTAGAGCTCTGCGGGCTGATAGTGTATCTGGAGTGGTGGTGCTGCTGGTGGGTTATCAGTGGAGGTCTGAGGTCTTTAAGGGCGCAAGATGACTGCTTGTCTGAGAAACAGCCTAGCTGGTTCTTTTAGATAACCTTTTTATCTGCATCCAGCTCAAAATAGCAACATCAAGAGTGCACAGATAGAAGGATAAATGGATGGATGTAAGACAGATAGATGTACAATGTATTTGTGTGGCAAGTTGCATCTTTCAACCAAAGCCGAGCAGTCCTGAATGAATTATCTGGTTTCTCGGCCTCAACACACACAAACCTTTGACAACGTAATTTGGAAATGATTAGAAATCAGAGACAGGAGTGTTGGATCGTTTCAGTATTTATGTTGAAAGGCTGCATGGCTGGTGACTTTCAAAAACCACAATTTAGGCCTTGCAGTAAAACACAGTGAAGACAACATAAAGTGCTTGTAAACATGGCTCTCCATATCTGAATTCTTCATCATGGCGCCTTCATCTTCAAAATGTCACCATGTCTGTTCTCACACAATCACTCTGGAACTTTTGAAGTCAATATCTTTATGGCGTTATTTATTTTCTTGACAATAGGGGGCCTCAAACACGAAATAGACTTCAAGCCTTTGCTTTGCCAAAATATGTTAAAAATAACTTTGACCTCAGTCATGTAAACAATCATGCCGATTTTCATCTCTGATGTCTGGGAACATTTTGAATAAGATTCCTGTGTGCACATTCCCATGTGCACGTTGGTGAACGCAAGGCAAACGAATTAGTGCAGAAAAGGAGTTCCCTGTGGGCACGATGCATATTTATGCCCATTCACTCATTTGTGTTTGTGTGATCATCTCTCATTTGCACCAGAACCACGACTTTCTGTTCACGAAACACAAACATTATGGGGTTGACAGCCACACGGAGAAGAAAACATGCAGGAAATATGCATTCTATTTCTGGAAGTTTTTTTTTCTCTTGGCTGTCCGTGCTCTGTCTGTCTGCTGTTTCATAAGAAAGGGTCAAAGGGACATTTCCCTTGAGACGAGGAATGATGGTCACACAGTCCACATGTTCCACTGAACCCTAAACTTAAACCATCTAGCAGCCCTAACACCCACCTCACCAACAGTCTCTCAAAGCCCACAGACCCCCCCCCCCCCTTACCCCTGCCCCAACCCCACACCCTCAGCTCTCTTGAGAAATGCAGCGGGGGCCTGAGAAAGAAGTGACCAGACTCAGTCTCCAAATACCATCAGTACAGATTTAGAATCAAAAGACAAGCACGTGTATTTTTTCCTCCTTTAGTGTCTGTATGGTACTCTGGTACAAGTCACTGAGTTTTTACAGGAAATATTGGTACATAATTCAAGGACAAATACGAGTTAATACGAGTTAATTGATACGACTCTCCTGCATGGAAAACATGAAGCTACCACCAGCTTAAGTTACTGTGCCCGGCCACAACTGCAACTATAATGATTTAGGGAGCAATTGATTTAATTGAGTAATTAGTTAGCTTTAGAAGTGCTGGTAGGTAGATTTGTTACCTTTGGACAGAGCTAGGCTAGCTAGTGTTCCCCCTATCTCCAGTCCTAAACTATACTAACTGGCTGCTGGCTGTAGCCTCATCTTCACCGTACAAACACGAGAGTGCCATCAACCTGCTCACCTAACTCTTTGCAAAAGGCAAATTAGCGTATTTCCCAAAAGGTCAAACAATTCCCTAATGCTCTTTTTGTTCTGTAACTGTTTCAGATAAACACAGTGAAACGTGTTAATACTCTGCGCTGAGCAAAGAGACGCTTTGAGAATGTTGTCATAATCGTGTGTGCATTCGATGTTCAGAGGTATTTTCCCAGCATGTGACCCTGCCATAGTGGCTGCGTGAAATGAATGGTGTAGGCCATGTTTGTGAATGAATTACTGTGTGAATGGCAATCAGTCACAGCTGGGCTAACAGCCACTCACTGACAGTGGGCTCTGTGGCCTGTGTGACGCGGTGATGCTCAACAAAAGGAAAGGCTCGATAGAGATCTGCAGAGGTGGTAAAGGCTACCATGGTGACCGCTGAACCAGCAACAACAATAAGACAGGCCAGCCATCGGACGCGGACATCCTAAAGCTCCCTGGCTCCACAGACACACTGGACAAAATAAAGGCTAAAAACACACACTTCACATTTCATTAGACCGGGCCGCTGTGACAGCTGACGGTCCACTCCACCAAGTATACCCAACAATACGTATATACATGATTCAAAAGTGGTTGAAATGGTTAATTAAGATGTTCAATGCACAATTTTAACTTGTAACAGAACACGTTTTATGTTGTGTTATAAGGCAGGAGTGTTAAATATACATCCCGATGGCCAGAACCAGCCCGCCAAGGGGTCCAATCCGGCCCACTGGAGGACTTTAGTAATAGCAGCAGGCCCTATGCTGAATATGCTATTATAGATCCCATGTGCCTACGTAAAGGCTACATTAACAACGCATTCTCATTCCAACTTGTCACAATCTGACGCTTTTTCAGACCCCTTAGCGTCACTTTCTAATGCACTGGGTAGCCCAGCGCACGGTTGCAGTAAACACGTGGTTATTGTGAATAAAATAAACTCTTGCTTAGGGAACAAAACCACTAGGTTTAGGAAAAACATCGGGATTGAGCTTAAAATAACTGCATAAACTTAATAGAACGTGAACAATGTAACATAACGGAAAACACGTCACAAACCTCACTAACTTAACTTAAGAATAACTCATCAGTCTGGAACACCAGTCTTGAACACTACACCCCAAATGGGAAGCCAGTGTGCTTGGTGTGTTCACACATTCTTCAGTGATCAAGGAATGTAATATTCGGTGCCCCCATCACAGTCAAACAATTTGAAAAATACAAGAACTTGCGAGGACAACTGAGAACAGAGAAGATAAATGAGTTGTTGGCAGGTTCAAGGAAACAGCAGTTTGGTTTTAGTTGTCGCTGAGAGATCAGTGAGGCATCTCAGTCTTTGCATCCTCTGTTTTGTAAATGGATGTTCATTAAAGGAGCAATATACGACATTCAGAGCATTTATATAGAAGCAAACAATAATTTGCTATGCCACCTGAGCAGAGAATGAAGTCACTCTCCCTGCTTGTGTGTGTGTGTGTGTGTGTGTGTGTGTGTGTGTGTGTGTGTGTGTGTGTGTGTGTGTGTGTGTGTGTGTGTGTGTGTGTGTGTGTGTGTGTGTGTGTGTGTGTGTGTGTTGTTATCCAAGCTTCCCCTTGCTTTGTTACCATAGCCGGGCCAGTGGAGCGTGCTTTTAGTGCGGGTTCGTGCATGTGAGCGTGCCCCACTGGTTTGCTCATGGCCGCCTCTCTGAACTTCTCTCATACAACGTTTACAGCTGATAACGTTGTCTTGACCGACAGCGTTTTACTGGTCCAGTATATGTATGTGGCCCATGAACTAAAATGAGTTTCCCTGAGTTAAGGGAAGGATCTGAGTCCTTCTTTAATCCTTTTAAAATATACTCTTTGTCACTCAGGGATGATTTCAGTCTATGGACAATAAGTGTTCCTCGTATGTAATTATCTTCTGCACAAGGCGCATGCAGCAGTCCTCTGAACTCTTTTCAACCACTGTTCACTTTATTTTGCAGAGGTACAGGGCATCTGCGAGGCATATGTTGTCTCAGTTTATCCATGATGTCACACACACACACACACACACACGCTGGAGTCCCTGGCCTGCAGGTCTGCGGTCCACCTGTGTTTATAAGTCCAACACTTGACGGTCCAGCAGCATTGCTGCAGTCTCCTCCACCACCCAGCCAAACCAGTCATCCCACATCTGCCCTCCTGCTCCTGTCAGTGTGCTGTTACCGGAGGGGATCCAACAGCATCATGCTTCAACGGGGAATGAGAAAGGGAAACTGTGATGGTCATGGTCTGTTTATTGATTGAGTGTGAAGTGAACAGGAGAGAGGGTTGAAAGAGGTGGACGGGGGTTACATGGAGGGAATGTGGTGTGAAAATAAACGAAGAGGGCAGCAAACAGTGGAGCCAACAATGGCGTGTCAGATCCAGGTCTGTCTAAGGTTTATGAGTACTTTGTGTAAACACCAAAAATGTGTCTGCTTTCTGAGATCATCCTTTCCAACAGTTTGGCCTTTGGGTTGAACCACCACAAGCCCAATATCTTCACATCTTTCCGGCAGAGTTAAATACATCTGACATGTGCACAGACTCACGCACACGCACACACACGCACACACACAACTGCTGTAAACTTGCTCTTGTGGTCCTCTGGACTGTATTCCCTGGAGTCTAAACCAACACAATCAAACCACCAACACAGGAAAGTGAACATATGTCTCCAAGCCTTTACAAGCCACAAACGATGCCTGAAAACTATTCTGACACAGAAACATTTCTCACACACAGCCGAAAGTTCTGGATATTATCTTTGAAGTACTTTGACATGCAAGATCTGGCAAATGAGATTGTATCTGGTGCGTTTAGCTGTGTGTTTGGCTATGGCACATATATTTCAACTTCACCCTGCTACACTGTGACGTTCTCCGGGTCCTGCATCTCATAACCAGGACAAAGTTTTATTAGGATGGAGTGAACGAAAATATATCAAAACGTGTGTCACCAAAAAGTTTCAGGCTTGTCAGACTTAATGTTTTCTCTGCCGCTCTCACCCTGGTGGATTGTTTTCCATGGATGCAGACCAAAAGATAAAGACGTGACCTCTCAGTGGACTGCCGGCTCTGCGAGACCGTCACCACGAAGGCACTCGCTCTCTTGGCATTCTCGCTACCAAGGAAAATGTCTGTTCAAGTAGAGCCATAGAGGGTTGAAGGAGGAACTTCATGGAAAATTAACAAACAAGTAGTGTTAAAAATTATAACTCAGGAATTGGCACAGCGTACAGAGGGTTGCTTTTCTTACAATGAGCTTGTGTACATTCATATTTATTATTAAAGAATGGTGAGGCACTTCAAGAAGAAATTGTCATGAATATATGAAATTAAGAGACAAGAGTCT
Source organism: Pholis gunnellus (assembly GCF_910591455.1). Classification (NCBI taxonomy): domain Eukaryota; kingdom Metazoa; phylum Chordata; class Actinopteri; order Perciformes; family Pholidae; genus Pholis; species Pholis gunnellus. The sequence goes on from NC_136530.1 coordinate 7,440,887, forward strand.
TTAGGAATTCAGGCAGTTGCAAAGCACATGAGCAACGTGTACAGCACGTTAAGATCATATGATTTGTGTGATTCAGAGTGTGTCGAAAACCAGTGACCGTTGAGTTGTGATGTAACATTTCAAACAGTCCACATCCACTCTCCCCTCTCAGTGTGTGCAGGTAAAAGGGGGCTGGTTATGATGGCAGATTAACCGTGGATTTAAACAGTAGACTGGTTGTGTGCTGTTTTCCATGGCACATGTGTGTACACACCCCGGTGAGTTTTGGGTGTGAAAGGCCCATGTGTCTGGGCGTCACTGACTTAATGACACCACTTACTGGCCTAATTCACACTCAGGTTTTTGTGCATATTTGAAAAAAAAAAACGACATGGAAGGAAATCCCTCCAACAGTGAATCTGTTGTGTCAGTCAGATTGGAGGTGAACACTTTTAGGGTTTGATGCTTCCTAATTATCTCTATCCTTTTATCCGGCAGACCTTCGCTTGGCATGCTTTCACATCGGCAACTTGAAAAGTGACACCTTTCAAACACCCGACTTTGCTCTTGAACTACTTATGAAGTGCACTGGGGGCCAGAAATGGTAAATGTTATGAAAGGAGTGTTTTGGCCAGAGGTTCAGAAACGTCAGAGAGAGAGAGCGAGAGAGAGTGATACAGGGGTTGGAGGGCGGAGTGAGAGGCTAAAACAGGACAGGGCAGAGCCACACACATCTTTCCACTCCTGTGTTTTTATTTGAGCTCATTGCGTCTCACAGGAAATGCCCTCCACTGTGTCCATGAAAACGTGTTCTTCTTCTTCTATGGTGAAAAAACGAGCGAACAAAACAGAACACACTGTTAGGAGATTAATAACTTTTCCTGCTGTTGCTTTTACTTTTACTTACTTATATTAGAATTCATCAAATTATTCTCTACAAGACCTGGGAAAAAAAGTCCCACCTTTACTTCTAAATGCAACTTCTCTTCCTGCGACTGTGTAGAGCACCGAATTGTGCTTTGATACCTCACACTTGCGACATTGTTTTGCAGTGAAACAACTTGTACCCATGATTCAGATCCTGTGCTCCACAAACCACGGCCCAGTCAGGCGTCTGATATTAGCTGTGCTGAGTTCACACGCACAGCAGCACAATACACGGAAACCCAAGTCTCCTGAGTCTCATGATATCACCTTTGAATGTAACCGTCATTGTAACTTGAATTATTAGGGATCATAAAGCACAGCGCTTGGTTCCTCTTGTGTCACAGTTATTGCCAATGCATCAACACATCAGCTCTCACTACGAGAAGTGGGACACTTTCTCTGGCCTTTTTCCTTCATAGTGTCCCATTCAAGACAATGACTATCCCGTGGATGTGAGGCTAAGAAGCTATGTGAAATCCAATGATGGAGGGTGGCTTTCACTGTCGAGGCAACAGCGGCCCAGGGGGAAGCACGCTGTCGGCTGCATGACCTCCTGTGTTTTGCTGTCTCTTGTGCCGTGTTGGTTTAGTGGGGAATCCGAATGGAAGCCCTAAATCCCAGTTAATCTGTCACAGCGCTGGGAGAACTGGGCACTCCAAAGCCGCGCTATCTGGTCATCAGCTTTGTACTGGTCTGCTGCCGGCAGAGCCGCTGAGACACAAACATCCTGTTTAGAGAGGGAGTAGGGGAGAGATAGAAATACCAGTGTAAATGGTCAGTAGATGGACAAGAAAGGGATGGAACGTCTGTGAAAATATGCAATGAAAGACTCACAGGTACACACTCACAGTGGTGTGTTTGGTTGCTGTGTTTGTTTACTCACCGGTTTTTGAAAAAACGGAGTTTCTTTCAAAGCTGAATATGCAAAGAGTAGGCAGAGAGGTGTGATGTGTCATACATTAGTATGCATGTGGAAACCGGAGAGCAAACATGGCAGCCAGCAGACTGAAATTTACCCCAATTATGAATCCACTGTACTGCTTGTGATCTCTTATGCCATCTGAGCCCGCCAGGCGCAAACACACATACATCAAATATAGAACTAACAGAGGAATGCTCTCAGAATAAACTAAGATGACCTTAGTTAGTTTTACTATTTCGACGCTTGATTTCAGCGTGCACGTCTTGGCAAAGTTACTGAAAGAGATTGTAGGAGAATCGTGTGATGCCATGGTGAAGTTTTTCAATTCCTGAATCAACGCATGCACAGGACAGCATTGCCCCCTTGTGGTGTGGTAGTTACAGAGTTGGAAGATGTTATAATGTAAAGTTATACTTGAACTGGGCATAAAACATGATTTTTTCAATGCACTTGTCAGTTTTGAGAGTTTCGGCTCTTTTGCTTCTATAACAAAGAAAGAAAACGTAATAAACACCTAAAATACACATTTAGGTGTTTATTTGACTACAATTTGTCTATTTGTGTCAGATTGAGCATGAAAGATTCAGAAAACATGTAATACAAAAAATGTTTGTATTAATGTAAGTAATCAACTGGGCAATCTATTTAAGTAGTAATAGTTACATGTTTTACTCTATTTACCAGTAGTGTCTCCTCTAACACATCCTGTTTTACATTTTAGAAATATCTCCAAAGCCAGGCCTTGTTGAACTCAGAAGGATGCTGAAAAACTCACTCATGCTTTTATTACTGGTCGTTTAGACTATCTATTAATAGCATAAATCCTTGGTGCACATCGTATTTATTTAAAAAATATATTTACAGGACAAATTAGCAACTTTGGATAAAAGAGATAAGATAGACTGAAATCAACCCCGAGCTGCACTGCTTCCAAAAATCAAAAATCCTTGAAAACCAAAATAAATGAAATGTTTCTTCCTATAGGTGCATTTTGTTATTCCAACAGCATTTCAAAGAACGTGTGCAGTTCACAGTACTTTCACAAGGGCTTCAAATTTGAACCTGTACATTGTTTTTGAGAGTATTTTGGCTGCCTATTTCATTAAAAGTGTTTGTGCAAGTACATTTTAATCTTAAATTATGACCACAATAAACAACTGCGCCCATAGAAAAAAAGTCTTGTGTGTTGTCATCTAATTTGTCATTCTAACATCATGGGTGAGCTGTTAATGTGATGACCATGTGCTCGGTGACAAAATGAAAGAGAAAGTAGTGTTTACTAGTCAAGTACTGAAACCGCAGAGTCATTCCCAGGAAGTAACTTGACGAATGAGGAACTAACTCCTTCTGTTTGAAAATACTAAACATACTAAAGTCATTAAACAGTTCTATAAAGTGTCACATGGTGGCATGTACAGAGTCCCCTGGTGACACAGCCCTTCGTGACATATGGATGACATTTTGTGGCGGGCTCTTGTGACAGCTCTGTGTTTGTCGTGGTGACACATGAACATTCTGGAAATCAGACATGGATGGATCTGGAAAAAGGCTCCTGGATCTGCAGCAGTCCACAAGTCTCCATCTTCTTTTCAAATGACCACACAATGAAGAGGTGATGAAAGCAAATAAAAAGCATGCTTGTTAAAGTACAACACAACAGGGGGAACCTTTGCACACACACAGTTTAACGTCTGAATGTTTACAGGACCCGGTTGTATTGTCTTCACTGTTTCCTCTGTGTGTCTGCATTCCTCTGACTTTTCTGCTCTATCTTAAGCAAAGAAAGTCCACGAGGCACTGGAATGTAACTATCACCGGGTCTAAGTCATGAACCATAGGCTGAATAATGGAGACAACCGTGATGGAATGTGTTATGGCTGCTCACATATGGTAACGGCAAAACAGCCGATACTACAGAACATACAGAACACGGCATATATCACAGTAAATATGCCACGAAGAGAGAAAACTACCATCAGCCACTGAGCATAATCTCTGTTTCACATCTGCTTTTAATCACTGTAAGTACAGGTAGTGCTCTCTGTCACAGCAGGGGGTTATGGGTCATGGTTCAATGCCCAGTTCCCCATGATGTTCTGCAAATTTGTCTTTATTATGGCCACATCCAGAACATATCCAAAGTGCACATAAAATCAAGATTTTTTTTTCTTTCTTTACACGACAGATTAAACGAAGCCTTGTATTCCTATCAGAATGGTAGAAAAGCATGCAAAGTTTTCACGTCAGGGTCCTTAAACAAACACTCCATGTTTGTGTCATTATACTACAGTCTCCTGGGCAGCCGTCACTGCTCAGCACCGAGTGAATGTCTTCTCCTCAGTGATCTATCGTTTCATATACTGCAAAAAGGACTGTGTGTCTGAAGAACTCTTCAATCAGACCTCTTACTTCACTAAAGGCCTAACCAACAGATGCTACACTGCTGTATGATGGCAGGACAAATACACGACACACAACCCCCTCAACATGCACACAAACACTGAGGCCTATACATACAGAACTTACGTGTGATGGGGCAACTGTATTTGCACCCTGGTATGAATAAGTTCCTCATTTTACATATTAAAGCATACCTATGTCATAGATTCCTTAATAACCTTCTTTTCCTAGACATTAATGAACCCCTAAGTTATTTAATGACAATCTAATATTCACAAAGGGTACTGTGATACTTTCTATCATAAAAAAAAAACCCTACGCTTGTTTTTTTTGCTGAGCATCAAAGCTCATACTCTTGACCTTTTTAAATAGTACTTTCACAAAACAATCCGAAATGATGGTTCACTTACTCGCTTCATCTTAAGCTCTCAACCACAGCACGCAGGTCATCAGTGGCGCTAGATTTTTCAAATTGCAGCTGTTATTTCAACCAAGCATCTGTATTGTGAAATGTTTGAAGGCTCTAGGTTGGAAAAAAGTAAGTGGACCTTCAGTTGGTATTATTTTGCACAAACTGTTATCTCCAAGGTCAAGAATGAACAGAAGCCAAAGGCCAACTTAGACGAGAGGTCATGAAAGCACTCGAGTGCTATCTCCCAAGATTTCTTCAAACGACTGAGCAAACTCAAGCCAACAAGTGGACCTTGAGTTGGGATTGTTTTATCAAACTATTTTTTCCCTCCACTTTTTAAGTATGCTGCAATTTTCAAATAAATGACACCACACAGCTGTTGTATCATTTTCTAAAAATGGCACGATGCAGGTTTCGTAATCTCTTGTAAACGGAAAATTGTTTTCTGTCCGAGCCGTCTTCTTTGCTTGTGCTGTCCATTTTTTGTAATGGCATGGTTTACTGGTAAGCATAATATTGGTACCCCTTATGGAAAACAAAGCAGACACTTCATTTCTGAAGTAAAACACACAGTACATGCCACCAACAAAGCCTTACAATAAACATCCAATTGCTCTTTTTGTGAACAGCTTTTCTTATTCACACAAAACACACAAACAGAGTTAAAGACCCTGAAGAAACCGGGGACACAATGAAGTGTCCTAGCCCCACTAAAACCCCTTTCACAGAGGGCCACTAAAGGAAGCAGAGGTCTCTCAGTGAGGGAGGAGCTGCCTGTTGACGAGCACCTGAAATACTGTCACATGGTCGCAGATGCAGATTGATTAAAGAAGCAGATATGTGCTGCATGTACTTGTATCTAAATTTGCTGTAGGTGAACCAGCAACTGACAGTTATTGTTACGTAAAAAGTCCATGTTTGTCTCTCCAAGTCTACAAGGTCAGCAACATTTTGTTATCCTGTTGGCAACACACCGGGACAATTGTGTGCCTTTGAATTGATTTCCAGTAGGTTTGCTCCTATTGTTCTCTACAGTACATCCTGTTTGTCCTTTGGTGTTGAAATCCTTATTGCGCAAAACCGACTAACCGGCTACAATTCTTTAAACACCCATTCAATTGCATCGAAGAATGAAAGCCCAGCTCACCTAAACACCCAAAACTTCTTTCTCAGGCGGTACAAACCTTCTCAATGTCTACACACCAAACCAATGCAGTCACAATAACAAATGTGCTTTGTTGTGTTTTCCCTGTGTTGTTTAGTCCTTTGTTGAACACAAAACCCAGTTATTTTCTCTGCAACAAGCTACCTTTTGACACATGGTGACTGAGGTGATGTTGACAGCTGGAAAGTTGTAAAGCAGAGTTACAACTGGTCTGATTTGCTTAGACTAAGCAAATTGAACTGCTTTAAATGTGTGATTAACACTTGAGTACATTAAACACAAGAACATACACAGATGCAACAATAAGCAAACCTCCTCTTTGTGACAAAAAGGTTATTTTATGAAGAGCACACCGTCCTTGTTTTGTTCATGCATTAGGACTTCTTAAGTGAGGAACTGTTACTTGACTTAAATGTCCAGACAAACACTTTAAAGCCAATAAAATCATGTTAAAAGTAGAAGTACATACATGGATATTTCAACACTTTTGATCCATATACAACACTGCATCTGTTAATCCAGATGCAGACAAATTAATGAGGCCAGTGTGATGCCTTTTCTTGGCTTCTCTTCTTTCCTTAAAAATAGATTTAAATATCAATCAGCAAACTTACATATGACTTTGACATGGCGTCATAAGAAAGAACAAACTCCAGGAAAAAAGGGATCCATAATATTGGCAGTTTATTATACAGTAAAACAAAAAATCAGTAACAAATCTTAACAGCCTGTATCAATGAAAGACTTAGAAAAATAAATTAATTAATTAACTTTAATTTGACATGTATGTGGCTTTGATAGAAAACGTAATTGTAGCCTTTAGTTTACATAGGACAGATCAACTCATCATATGATCTACTTTGTTGTGGCTGAATCGTGTCACGTGCAGTCAACCTTTACACTAACCCTGCCTCTCCTATCTCCTGAGAGCTGTGAGCCGAGGAAAGAGACTTATATCTTTATCTGCTTTGACCATGTCAAGCCCCCTCCCTCATTCACGTATTCAGCACGAGCCTATAGTCCCCATATGTGGAGCATATGGACATAGCTTGAGAGATGACATTTAAATAAAACGTCAATATCGTATTCAGTGCCAAGTTGTTGTTTAAACAAACAAAGGGACAACACGCGGGTCAATATTTATATATAAAATAGGGAATGTCCATCTGTAAGGTATATATATTAAACATGATGTTTACGTGCTTTTAAAGTATGTTTTTAAAACATTGCCCAAGAGCACAATGTATGAATTGATAGCGAAAGTGGGAGGGAGATAAAAACTAAAAAAAAAACTAAAGGGGAATTATTTAATGCCAGCTGTCAAGCGAGACAAAAATAGCCGAATTACTTGGAAATAGTCAATACTCGAGTCTGCACCTAACTAACTAACAGTCGCTGTTGCTGAATCGTTGCGGCAATAAACGGAGCTGTACAGAGGAGCAGACCTACAACATCCGGGCAATAGTCAGCTTGCGCAGAAACGGAATGGCGGAGGTAAGTGAGAGAAAAACGAGGAATGTAACGACTCGAATGATAGAGAAACCGGACCGAATCTGAGACTTTGTGTCACGCCGTACGTTACACAACAGCGTCGACGGTTTCGCCGGCCGGTTACCGCCGGCTGAAAGAGGGGCTACGGGGGCATTTTTTAACTGGGGAGAAGAAATGGAGAACCTCTCCGGCGTATCGCCTCCCTCCGCGTTCTTAGCGTTAAAGAGCCATTCCCTCCGCCTTCATAGTAAAACCCGTAGAAAACAATAGGGAGCGGGGTGTAACACGGTGGTGCTGAACTATTCCAGGTGCTGCCCCGGCGAAGAAGTGAAATCGAGTGGGAAAAAGTTGGGGGCAGAGATGTCACGGCTTGGCGGCGGTGAACTCCGACCGTCTCTTTCGGAAATATTGAGAACTACTTATTTCCTTCTTGTTGCCGCTCGCAGTGAGCCGGGGAGAGGAAGAGACGTTCAGCACCAAGTCACAGGAAAGCGCCCCTGGTCAGACAGACGGCACCCGATGGGTTGGGAGAGGCACGCCGCATGAATATTTAGGTTTTCACGGGACTTTTACAACTTCTTCACGCAGGAATGTTGTCTTTGAGAAGTAGCATGTCATCTAATTCAAAGAGTGGGGGGCAGTCAACGTGAACTGTGGTGGGCTTGTGTCGGCTACATCCTCTTTTCATCCTGTCTTGTAACGTTACTAAGTTTCTTCTTTTTTTTTTTTTTACTAAACTCTTTGCTGGCATGTCTTTGTCAAAGACACATGTCCCACGTTGATTCATTATTTTGGCCCAAAACCAATATGGGAAAACACGTTGACACAAAATGTGCTGTCACACCACATGAAAACCCATAAGCGGATGTGTTTTGATTTTTAAGCAGTAGCCTATGTTACATTGTATCACATTAAACCAATCCGTAGAGTTGTCTGATTATTCTGTTGGAGATTTAGAAAAGATTTGAGTTACAATTGAGTGCCACACTTTGATTGCAGGGTATGCGTCTTTGAGTGATACTTGTATCCCTGCAGGTCTCATAGCTTAAAAAGCGTGGTTTAAAAGTTAGGAGTCAGCTGATCTGTAAGGGTACAACGAGCCAGGATCAGCCACTATTTGATCCCTCATGTTGTTCGTGTGTGCTGGCATACTAATGTCCGTATAATATGGCTCTGTGTTTGTGTCTGTCTGCAGGTGGGTGAAGAGCTCCTGAAGAGAAGTGCGGCGGTTGTGGCCTAGTGGAGAGTGGATGAGGCACAGTGATGAAGGCCCTCAGCGGGAGAAGCAGAAGTCTTCACAGGCCTTAGAGGAGTTGGAGGAGAACTTTCGCCCCATGAAGATGGCAGCGCAGTCCCACACTGTACGGTCGAGTTCAGCCAAGTTTGTATACGTTAAAGCTAGTCGCTGTATGAAAGCCACCAAATATTTTTGTTTTGATTATGTGACAACACTGTCACAGTATTCTTATTCTTACCACTGGAGATTTCTGCTTTGATTTAACTTACGGTGCATTGTTTTTTTTTGCAAAGAACAAAAAATCCACTGTCTAAAGATGCACTACTGCCATTTACAGTATATATTCCAACGGGGCATCTAGTTTGTAAGAGTTAGAACGCTCGGTGTCAGAGCCCACAGTAACACCTGTTGACAGGAGCTGCACTTACACACTCGAAAACAGCGCCACACTCCACATAGTGTCACCGTCTTCCTTTTCTGTCATATAGCACTTATGTGGAGTAGTGTGCAAACGAAACATGGTCTAGTCAGCAGATACAGATAATAGTTTTGCTTCATACACCCTCCTATGCCCATTGCCACAAAATGCAAAGCACAGAAAGACAGCATCCTTTGCTTCTCAGCAAACTTGGCTAAATAGCACATTTCAGTAGAGCTGCAGCATTTAGTTGACTAATCTATTTGTCAATTCACAAAAACGGTTTGATTGGTTGTTCAGTAATTTTCCTGCAAAAATGGCAGTAAATGCTGTTTTCATTCTCCTTCTAAGATGAAGATGTCCTGGTTTTATTTGTCTTGTATCATATTAAACTGAATATATTTGGGTCAACTTGGACTTTGAGAAACTGGGATGGCCTTCTTTTATTTTTAAAATTTTTTTGACCTTTTTAAACTAAAGGATTTCTCTAGAATCCATAGATTATTCGAAGATGAAGCGTTCCTCGCTGCCCTACAGTTGAAACTGTAGATCCTCTTTCCAAGTTCAATGGATCCAAACAAACCCAGCTCCGGAAATGATATTAAACAATCAAGATATTGATTATCCCATCTACATCCGCTGTCTCCCTCTGCTTCTCTGTGTTTGCAGGCCGGTGAGCTTCCTTTGGAGGAGCTGCTGGCTCTGTACGGCTACACGGTGTCCGACCCAGAGAAGGAGACCTGTCACATGGCTGCCAGCCTGCCAGACATGACACTGGACAAGGTGAGATGCGACGCAGGGAACTATTCATTTCTGACATATTATGAGTGCATGCTGTGTTGTTGTGGACTTTGCTATACTTTGCTGCTCTATTGCGCTCTTAATTTGTGTTGTACAGGATCAGATAACTGAGGATATCTTTCCTGGGGAGGAGGAAGATGAATCATTAGCTGAAGATCTCACCCCCTCAGTCACCTCAAACACCTCAGATCTGCTCCGCCGCCTCCAAGGTAACGCACACATAGACATCTATTTGCACATTACCACATGGCATTCTACAAGTTTAATACCAAATGCACACTCGGAGCCTTTTTTCTCTGATGAAAGTGTATAGTTGTATTGAAAGAAAGGAACATCACTGGGGCCGTTTGTTTTTGGTGGAACATGTCCTCATCATTCAATTTAAAAACCCGTGCTTTGCTGAGACTGCAGCATGTTACTTACAGCTAGGCGGTACATTTCAATAACATGACATGCCCGAGGTTATAATGTCAGGAAATCACATGAAAGCTTTGATTTGTTTATTTCCGTGTAATGTGAGATGGGAACTTCCTGGTATGGCAGCATGTGCTGCTTTCTGTGTCTGTCTCCATGTGACTGAATGATGTCGAAGACACTCAAACATTTCTGAACTGAAGGAGTTTAGATACATTCAAACAGCCTTCCCCTGATGCTCACTGCTTCATCCTGCATTGTATTTCGTATCGAGTTAGATATATTGCATTTTTATATCACTTTCATTGCTTCCCACTGCTGTCTTGGGTGTGTTTCAATAATAATAATAATAATAATAAACAAAAAAGTAAAACAGAAAAAGTTTTCAGAAATATTGTTTGAAGTTGCTGTGATTTGTCAGCAGAAATATCTAATATAATGTGTAGTGTTTGAAATGAAACTCCTCTCGGATGTTTTGTCTCTCAGGTGGAGACAAAGACACATTAGTCAGCTCATCAGATGAGGACTCTGACGATGCATCTACTCCCTCCAATGAAGAGCACAAGGTAGCTCACACACCTCACAAGTTGACTCTGATTTTGATGTTTTGAAGTGGGGTTGTGTCTGAGGTACCTACAGTAGATGACGGTCGGCAGCAAACTGTGTTTTACCTCAATTTCTAAACTCTGGCTACAGCCTTGTACATGTCCCATTTCAGTGCTATGACAGACTTTGTCTTTGATTTCATTCTCAGGAGATCATGGTTGGCTCTATGCATCAGGCAAAAATCCCTCCACTCAGTTCATATACCCACCAGGAGAGAGGTAAACACCGAGCCATTTCAGATGATTAAAGCACCTCTGTGTAGAATGTTTGAAAAAGGAAAATCTGACTTTGGCGACTCCCACTGGAGGTATCAAAGAAGGCAACTGCCAAACACGTCTCTATCTACCTTCACTGTCTCTGTATCTGTTTTCTCTGCCGCTTCCACTGCATTTACCCTCTTTATCGCTACCCTTTCTTTGATCCTCTAGCCTGCAGCAGTGAGGACCAGTGTCTGTGGAGGCCAGGAGTTCTGTCCATGCAGGAAGTGGAAGAGTTCTTGCAGAACGCACAGAGACCATATAGCCAGGAGAGGGCAGCAAGCACGCAAACGCAAGGAGACACTGTCCGAGACAACCAACAGGTATGGCCGCTTTAAATTGTGTCCCAGAAGACGCTGTCAAGTAGTAGTGTATTCCGTCTGTGCTGCTAGTTACTTGTATGTACTACCTGCTATCTGAAGTTGTGTCGTCTTGATATTCAGTTGTACCGCTTTTGTCACAAAACGTGTCTGAATTGTCTCGAGGCTTGAAGAACTGGTCTTATTCAACCACATCGCCCTTTAAATGATTAACCAACCACGACTAAATGCAGTTGATAGAGGATCATGGTTTGGTCAATGTTGAGTGCATGAACAAGAGTCCTTCTTTGTGTAAATGCAGAGATCAGATATTTCTACCATTGTTTCTCCTTATAAAAGTCTAACCCTTTTCAACTCATCCTCCTACTTTTCTCTTGATTCTCAGGCACTGTATGAACTAGTGAAATGCAACTTCAATGCAGAAGAGGCACTGAGACGGTTACGCTTCAATGTGAAAGTGTACAGTGGTAAGAACCTTCCTATTGTCCCACAGTACTATCATACTGGCTATGGACCATATTTCATTGTGCGTCCATTCATGTCTTCAGAAAGAAACTACAAAACTATTGTTTGTTAGAAGAGTCACTCCCTCCAACAAAGGGAGCCTAACAACAACACAACAAGGGGAATACATTCTCGCTGCAGCTCTTGAAATGGTTTCAAGCTGCATTTTATGGAAAAGTTCATCAACAAGTTTCCAAACCAACATTTTGCTCTGCAGATGAAGAAAAAAAGTGACAGGAACAAAGGCTGTCTTTTGATATCATTGTCGTATTTGTCGATGTAGATGCTGTGGAGGAGGATTACAGTTTTAATTTATTCCATTTCATTAAAAGAGGCAGACCTGAAATTGGAGGACTTTGTGGGGATCAGCACATACAGGGCTTAGGTAATAGAAAATATATTAGGGGAGTCTGGGGTACTGACAAATGCTCAAGTGCATTCAGTGGACGAACAGTACTGTGTGGTATAAAGGGAGGCACTGCATCCAAGTCCTGTCCAGTCAGAGTCCTGAGTTGAACAATGCAACGACAAAATGTAAAATGAGATGAAATGATGAAATTGCCCACAAGTTTGAAACATAACAAAATCCTCATGTAGTGACATGTTTCAGAAACTCGATGTACTAAATTGCAGATGCAACACACACCTTCTACAGCTTGTAGAATCACATCCTTCACAAAGAAACTAGAACTGTGAGGGCACTGAGTAAAAGAGGGGAATGTATACTCATTTGGGATCCTGAAATCCATCATTGAGTTCCATAAACTAGAGAAACGGATCGATCCCACGTATGAAAACCAAAATGTTAAGCCTACGCAAGCATTGCCGCTGGAGGATACTACAAAGTATGACAGTATCTGGTACCTTGTCAGTGCAACACCAGCTGCTGACTCCAACACTGCAACGGAGAAACAGTTCACCTCGTGACTTCTTACTCAGCAGCGAGGCTCCAGTTTAAGTCCAAGACCTCCGTTGTAGTTTGGAGTGAAAGAAAGCGACCCACTGCGAGGCCACAGAGCCCTGAACCACACGGTTACATGTTGACACATCCCGTCCTGGTTTTTCTGCAGCCGGCTTGATCAATTTAAAACCGGACATTGAGTGGTGACCTCAAAGCCTCAAAGCCCTGCTTTGTGATAATCGGACCCAAACGGAATCTCAGGTTTTTTTGTTTTTTTTTGGTTTTCTTTACAGTTTTCAGCGGTGAGTCAGGATGAAAATCTGCAGAAGGCTTATTTGTAACGTGAGAGACAATTTTCAATTAAGAAAACAAAGCAAGCTCTTAATTTATTTCAAACCTCGGGCGCAGATTCCAAGTGGGCATTCGTTAAAGAATTATGATCATTCAATACATTTTGAATGAAAATGATGCGAACTATAGATTAATAGTAATGCTGAAATACTCCCTGGTGCTTTTGTCTCTCCTTTAGAAGAGCTCTGTGCCTGGAGTGAGGAGGAGTGTAGGAACTTTGAGCACGGCTATCGGGTTTACGGAAAGAACTTCCACCTCATTCAGGCTAATAAGGTGAGTGCTGTGACATGTTTCTGTTGAATCTTTTTTCTGGAGTTTTATATTCAAACCTGACTAACCTGCTGTAGGCTACTCCTTTTGACTATTTGATGGGACAGCTTTTTCTCTCAAAGCAAACACTGTTTTCCTCCTCCTCAGGTACGAACGCGCTCCGTTGGGGAGTGTGTGGAGTATTACTACATGTGGAAGAAGTCTGACCGTCACGAGTACTTTACCCAGCAGGCCACCAGGCTCAGCCGCAAGAAGTTCAGCCTACAATCAGGGAACATGTAAGTATTGCTTAGGGCTGGATTGAATGTCATATATATTTTTTTTCTCTAATTTATTGATAACTTACTCGGAAGGCTGCTTTGTCACCCGCCTGCACCTGTAATATTTTCTAGTAAGCTGACCCGACTCGTGCGTCGACCCACAACACAGGAATCTTACAAATAGTGAATTAGTTTACTTATAATATTACTACATGTAGCTTGATCTTTATGTTCAACCGTGAGGAAAAAACAGGTTAAACAGAATTTAAAAAAGGAAAAAAGTTGCACAACATTCAATTGTTGATTTATAATTCAAATTTCAACGTTATGTTCTCATCTGAACTTGCTAATAAATCCATAACGCTATTCTGAGAGTCTATTTCAGTAACAGCAGACCTTGTTTAAGGCTATTTATTCATTAATTCCCATTAGTTGTAGCTTTGTCACACTGGAGTAATCCATTGGGCATCTTGTTTTTGTAAATCTTGTTTGTTTTTTGTTTTGTTTTTTGCAAGCTGAACATTGTGAGCGAATGTTGTTGTTTATTTTACATACTTTCAGGTTGAATTAATCCCTCTTAACTGTAATTCAAACCTATATTTGTATATTAAGTGCACCGTTGCTGGTGACCTCACACAAATAACAAAATAGCACGTGGAACTGCTGTTTACCGAAGCTATTGCCCCCATCAATACTGTTGACAGTGTGTTCTTTTGATTATCCAGAGTAACAGGCCCTCTGTTACAAAAATATGTTACAATGAGATATATATATATATATATATGGTATTGGGATAACAACAAAGGGTGTATGCCACTGTGTCACTCTTCTGCTCTTTGTGTGTTAAATCTGATATTATGTCTTGACATCTTTTTTGTGGTGTGTGTGTTGCAGGGAGGATGGCGACCAGGACGGGGAGGTTGGGGAGCTGGAAGGAAGCAACAACTTGTCAGGCTTGTTGTCTCACAGCTCCATGGACACTGGACAGCTACAGTCCCCATCACCTCCCCAGTCGAGCCTGGATCCACACAAACAAGGTAAACAAGCACCTGATGTGGCGGCTCAAATTCTGGAAACCGTTGCCTCAGTATTTGCTCTCTTATAGATGACCAACATAACCAATTGTGAAGCAAGTGTTACAGCTTTGTTATTTCCATTATCTAATGTTTGCATCAAGACAGACCCGCTCAGAAAACAAGCACATGTGCATTAACAGCTTAGAAGATTTCCGCTCATTTGAAGTGGAAGCTGGTCACAGAGCACTTAAGCGCTACCATTTGATTGTGAATAAAGCATATATTAAAACAATCCCACACACAGTGTGCCCTGAGGATTTAGTTTGGTTTCCAATAATGCTGAAATCAGAAAGAGATATGCATCTTTCTTCAGATAAACCATTTACATACCATGTTGTACACATATTCCAAATAACATAAGTTCTGCTGTCCATCGCGTTGTACATGCAGTTCTATGGATTTCATTTTTGTCCATTGAATGTCCTAATTTGATTACATGGTTTGCCTTTTACTTTGACATCACATACTCATTATCTTACGTTATGAATCATTTTTATGTCTCTCCTCCTTTTGTTTCCCCCCACTATTTTCGTGCTCCTTGTGTGTCCTGTGTTGTTGTGTTTGTGCGTGCACGTATGCATGTCTGTACCTGCGTGCGTGTGTGTGTGTACATGCACACCTGTTGACATGGTGCTCCAGAGGAAGAAAGCCGTCCCCGCCGCAGACGAACGCCCCGCTTTCTCTTAAAGCCATGAACTCGGTCCAGACAGGCCACAGAAAGCAGGCTGGGCCTGCAGGTAAAGAAGGCAAGAAGAGAGACTTAGAGAGAGAATATGAATCGTGTGGTGATTTGGAACAAACCTCGTTAACTTGCCTGTGGTAGATAATCAAACTCTAATTATAGCCTAAAGGTACAGTGCTGTTGTATGCGCCCATAAAGGCTCCTCTGGCTGTTCAGTAAATGCCACTAATAATCTCACAGATAAGGTCGAATATATTGAGTCATTTCAGCATTTGATCATTTCCGTCACATCTGCTCAAAGTGTAACTCTGTTGCATAGAACTATAAATTATATTTAAGCTCAATATTTGTGTAGGAAACCTTTAACCGTAGCTGTAGCTTAAAATTAAAATGACTTGTATTTACAATTTACAATGTAAATCAACAAAACAAAATGTATGAAATAGTCGTATAAATAACTATTCATTTCATTTTTTCTTCAAATAATTTCCATTGAATCTCCTTTTTTAGTTCTTTCATCTCTTCTATCACCGTATGAGTGGAATAAATACAGACATTTAGTTGATCTGTCATCTCATAAACTCCTCTACATCTTTCCAGACGGTGAGCTGGTGACGGGGTCGTCAGGCTTGTGTGGTGACGGATGTCCTCAGCAGCTGTTTGGCTGTCCCTTCTCCCTCCCGCCCATGGACGACCTGCGGGATCCTGGCTCAGACAGTTGTTGTCCCTCAGCTCTAGTTCAGCTCCAGTCCCAGCCCTTTCCCCAGAGCTCCCAGTGGGCCGGCGGGAGCCCTCTGTCCTGCCATGATGACCATTGCCTGCCGGACTCCTGTTTTTACCAGCTACACATGTGCAGTGGACCTTTTGTTTCAGAGGGCCCTGACTGTGATACGGCAGGCAGGGGGGCCGGCTCCCACCACGGGCTGCAAGTGGAAATCAACCTACCGTCTGCCTCACCTCCCTTGTCGTCAGCCCTCCCATCACACTTCCAGGCTCTTGGTAGCCTGTTGCACCCATCTCCCGTCCAGCATGCCCGCTCGCTCACACAGTGAGGGGACGTGGGAGAGTCTGAACTGAGTGGAACTCTGAATATTTTGCCCTGTGTTGAGATCTTTGGTCGGTGTTGGTATTTACACCGGGCATGAAGAAACCAGGACAAAAAGTGGTTTTACCTAACTTTGTGAAAAAGGATGGACCTACCTGTGTGTGTGTGTGTGTGTGTGTGTAGGGGGGGTTACTCGTCTGAACCCTCTTTTTAAACTGAGACACTTGAACCCTCTGTCCGTTGTGGAATGACGAGTGTTACTCACTACTTTCAGGTGTTGATCATGTGTTCATTAACAGTTTATTACCACGACCTGCACCAGGGCTGAACTTTTGATTGGCTATTTTAGTGGCTCTATAAACAGATCAATGACTGACAATGTTTACCACTGTTTCTTTGTTTTCTTATTTATCAGGATGGCAATGTTTACTCAGATTCAATCAAAACTTCTTCCATGGAGAACTAATCACATTTTTCTTGCGGTATGTTCTGCATATCGCTCGACACTTTGGCAGCTGCAGCCATTTGAGATCTGTCTGGAGGTTTCCACGGGGACGTGGTTGCTGGAGGTCTGACCCCAGAGTAAAATCTGTCCATTCAAACTATATGAAGAATACTTTATTTAAACATTACATTTAAACATCCTCAATTAAGTGTGTAATTGGCTCTCCCTTTTCGGTTCCTCCTGTCTGTTTTCTTTGCACTCCTCCACTCCTGTCTGAAAACATTTGGCGGAAGATTCAAGCTGTCTCAAGAATATTTTGTTTAAATATAAAGAGCTGAAACTAAATGCCATTTTCTGAGGTTGATATTTGAACATGAAAAGGAGCTCCATATTTTTGCAGGTTTTATTTTTGCTTTTGTGAAAGTTTTCCTCCTTGTTCACATTAAGATTTATAAAGGTGCAGTGCTTTGTCATCATTTCTGATCACTGTTTCTATCATGTTAAATATTAAGTATCGTTAAGAGCCTGTTTAACCTGCAGAATAGGCATAAAATAAAACGTGCAAATGTCAAATGTACATACGAACATAGTTAAGTCACTGAATGAAATCACTCTTTCTCAGGTAGTGCAACTTTAACGATCCCCAACACCGTTAATCAGCGAGAGTCTGTTGCTATCACTCTGACCAGGCGCATAAAAACAGATCAGATAGAACAGCTGTTACACTATTAAAAGTGTATTGGATTAAGATGCACCTTGTCGTTGTAAGAGTAAAAACATATGTAATATATAGGCAAGTGCAGACTACAATCAAAGCTGTTTCCAGAAGTGAAAAATAATGTGTGTATTCCCCCTGTGATTTGGATCTGCTTTAAACTTGAATGGTTTCTTCCTTGGCTCATGCTTCATCCTGCCACCAAGTTTCATGAAACACGGGCAAGTAATTTAGCATAATCCTGTTTACAAACAAAACCAACACACCCAACCGAAAACATGAACTCCTTGGTGGAGGTGATGACAGATGTTTGGGTCCACAGATCGTTCTAATATGGAATTTACCGGTTCTGATATCATCTGTAGCCTCTTACGTTCACGTAACATCCAATTAGCGAACAAAGGTACATTAGAGATGTTTTTAGTGGGACAGATCCAATCTGAGTGGCAGGTTTAACAAACAGAAAATCTCTTATTTTCTTTTGAAATGTTTTGTTCACTGACCTCTGCCAGACGTAAGGAAGTATACTGAACAATGTCACGTATGTAGAAGCCTTAGCTTTTCTAATAATATTTTTTATTATGCAAATCTCCTAAAAAGTGCATCACAGATTCTCAACTTTTTCTTAACCGTTTCCCAAACTCCTCACAGCGCCGTCAATTAGATCTGTTAAATGATGACAAACTTTTATATTCTCAGTGCACATTTATCATCTCACAGTACATCATGTATTTTATGAAGCACAGATGGAGCTTCAAGTGGAGGGAACAGTTTCATTTCATTCACTTCCAGGTTGAGAATCGTATATAGACTTACCATCGAAATGTGATGGTATAGCTATGATACATAAATATAGATGGACAAAGCTTATAGCAAAGATTATTACAGTGAATATTATTTGATTATTTGAACTTACTGTAGGTAATTGATGAGCTTTAATATGCCTCTCAATAGAAATAATTCACAAAATAATCTATTGATTTGTGTATCCATTCATATAGTACATATGTGGTATTTTCTTCTGCATGATATGTCCGTATATTTTAGTTTCATTTTCTGGAGAGTTACAGGGAACCGAAAGGCTCCGCCTCGTGTTCATCCTTCCATCGGTCCTATTTATTTCATTTTAATGTTGAAGCTCTTCCTGTAAATTCTGTTAAAAACCAAGCCGGTGTCAGATCGTATGTTTCGTCTTTGTTTACATGGGGGGGGGGGGGGGGGGGGGGGGGGGTCACTGTCTTTTATTAATTCTTTACTTTTACTTTAGCAATTTATATATTTTATTGATTCTGTTTTGTTTGTTTATAATCATTATATTTTGTAAAAAAGAAAGAAATAAAGGATTTAAATTAAATTAATTTAAATTATTTTTGAAAGCTGATACAGCACCTGCAATTGTTTGTGTCATCTACACAGGAAAAAGTATATTCACATGTATTTTTACAAATAAAAATTATGAAAATCTGGTCATTTTAAACTGGGAGGAGGTAAGATCCAGAAAATATGTCTGTGCCTTATAGTTTCCTGTGTGTCCAAGTAGTAGTACATCAGAGCTGTACTGATATTTGTCCTCATGCAGACAAAGCAGAGAGCAAGGTCATCTCTCAGAGCCCCGGCTGCTTCCGCTAACATCTGCAGTCCAGGAACAGAAGCCTGAATCATTTCTATGAGTTCAGGAAATTCAACCTCAGCTCCAGAATGGACAAAGCCAACCTGACCTATATGGCGCTTCACATAGTTTGTGTTGTGCTGCTGCTAAAGATAGAGACAGTTTGTCTCTTCAATAGGTAACTCCAGTTTAGCAAACTCTTTTTGTGATGTTATAATTCCTCAAGCTAACAAACTAGTGTCATCACATTACTCAGAAACTCTGATGTAATCTAGTATTGATAGCCTTAGAAAACACATAATATCTTGTCTGAGGCGCATATATAACATTAGCCAAATGTTATTCCTGTCTCTCTTCTGTCCCCTGCAGAGTTACTCCCCAAGCCCCAGTCAGCCCCGCTGTGTCTTCATATGATAAAGTGACATGCCACTGGACAGCTGGGAGGAGCTCTCCTGCTAACACGGCTATACTTAAGAGGCTAACATGTAAGATCTATTATCCACTTTGTTTATCCATGTGATTTGTGTGTTTCTAAAAATGTTGGGAAAGCCCTTTGCTTGCACATCTAAATATATTAATTTAGACAAAAACAGGTGTTCCCGAGACAAGTCTTTTCTGAGGGCACTTGCATAACTGATTACAGTTCCAGAATTTGCAGTTCAGTTACAGCGAAACTACAATTTTTCTCTCTTTTTCCCTGCTTTACATCAGACAGCCCAGCATGTGGCTGATGAATAGTGACTGTGCTCTTTTATATTATCAATCTTAGTGAAGTAGCACTTAACTGAAAACATGCAGTACGTTAACAGTTCCTGTTAATGACTTCTGGTATGCTGGTTATATTTTAAGTATTTTAATTATGTACTGATTAGACAATCCAAATAACTGAATAAATGCTATTTCTCACCCACAGTTTCTCGAGGGCATCTAATATGTCCTTCAGAAGATGCATTTGGTCTGAAGAAAAATTGTCTTTCTGCTTGTGTTCATGTCATGTTGCTGCAGTGTGACTCCCTGAGGACCACTCCGATGATTATGACATCTGCTTTTCATGTTTATGGTAAGGATATAGTCAAATGATTTGAGATAAATGAATGTGTGTGTGTGTATATATATGTATTTATACATGTGTGTGTATCAGTTCCTGTTAATGAATTCAAATTTGTTGTATTTTTCTGTTAATGACTGATCCCAGAGGGAAATATTCTACTGAGTGTCCTGTTGAGAACATAAGCAGAATGGTCTTAGTTTTGTTGGGTGTGTTTCCTTGTCTTGACAAAACAAAGTGAGAACAACAAGCCATGAATCACTTCACCATTGTCAGTATATAATGGCTCATTCATAACGCCCACATTTTCAAACAAGGCTGTTTCAAACCTTTCAACAGTTGATAGAGTTTCGGTCTAATTATTCCTGAGACACATTCAACAATTAAAAACTACTCCATGTCAGCCTAGTAGCAAGTCCATTATTTGTATGCATTATTGATGTATTTATAATATAATTCATTCATGCCAACTCTCAATATTTCTTTAAGCCCAAGGCCCAGACAGCAGAGGGTTATCTAGGTGAGTGTAAAGACTCTCTAGTGACTAATCAGTTTACATTTAAACAATATACATTTACTCAATCCAGGATCGGTCACATCATGGCCGATACCCAATCTGCTTCGTGAGGTCAGTATTGGCGCCGATTCAGCTCTGTCATATGGGCCAGTCCCTATTTACTAATCCAATATGGGAAGAAAATATATGTTTGACATTCATATATGCATATGTCCCCTCGGTCTGATACTTTTCTGTGTGAATCACTACATAGCAGGGTCATTCTGGCGGCATGTGGCGAACTTGTGTTTTGCCTTAGGAGTCTTTTGGACTCCAATGCATCAGTTCTGTGCTGATGCTGATAAACTCAGTTTTAATCTCAATGTTTTCTCCCATCCAGTCTCCTCCAATAAGTCAGAAAGCCTGCACCAGCCTGTGGGTTTAATGTGTACTGTCAGTGAGAAGAATCCCACAGTGCACCGCAAACTGAGAACGGCTTGAAAATGACATACACTTCCTGTCAGCTGACCCTGCCCATGGCGGCGCTCCTCCTGCTTTTTGACTGCAGCCAGCTCACCCTACCAGCAACCACAGACACACATATGCACCAAGAATCCATTCACAAATACAGATATTCTGTTCACAAATGTTTATTATAATGTTTCAGTTGTAAATAATATGTTTAATCATAACTAAGTATGTACTTAGGTGTGGGGTGAAATTCTAATACCATGATATTTTCTGTTTCTATCACTCAGAGTTATGAATACAGTCAGTGTATAAACGCTGGGTGACCCTAATCTGGAGTTTACTGGTTGGCTGGCACATCACTCTGCACATACTGGCAGCACATTCTGGCTTCATGTTGAAGTGGGAATCAGTGACATAAACTGACAACCATAATCTGCACTGGGAGAGACTGAAACATACCACCAGCAGCAGCAGCAGCAGCATCACTGGTAGGTTTATCATGTAGCTACTAATATTGTGAACCTGGTCAATGAAAAACTGGACATGCCAGGAAACTATAGGAAGGCCGCCTAATGACTGAATAAGCACTATACTTGCGAAAAACTCTTTTTTCTTTGAAACAAAAAATGAAGAATATCATAGAGCTCTTTATCATTGTCACACAGTTGTACAGATAATTGAAACACTTCTATAATATTTCACTTTCGGGGGTCAAAGGGGAACAATTAAGGCAATAAGGCTCTGATTGTATCATCGCCGACTCTTGATAAGGGTTCCTCCACTCCCTTTAATTCCAGAAACACTGTTTTTGATCGATTATCTGTCACATAAATATTGTCTGAATTAGCAAAGTGTGTCTCCGTCAGTGTACATGCCGGTGCAAGGTGTTGAGCTTGGCGCCCGGCAGCAGCAGCTCCTCCTCCTCCTGCAAGGAGCAGAGCTTTGCGAGCACCGACGCCACGCAGCTGCAGCACCGGGCCGTTTTGCTATAGGCCCATTGGAGGGAAAGGGTGCAAGATAGAACCAGGACCAGGACTGTGCGGGGCAGACTGTCAGACCCTGCTGCGGTAACAGTAGACGTTTTCTAGAGGTACCCTGGTGATCGGAAACACTACAGCTAAAGTTACTCATAGTAGCTCTTACATGAAGGTTTGCTTCAAAATCAAAATGTGTCATCAGACTCTGGTTCACTTCTCTTTCTTCTCACTCGGTTTCTACCCCACCACCTTATCCCTCCCTCTCCTCTAACTAACTCTCCCCCTCACTCCCCTTTGGCTGGCTCTATAGTGCTCTCTGCTGGTAAGAAGACAAGTAAAGTTTAAACAGACAATTAGCCGACTGTACTGGGAGGACACAGTCTACTGAAACTAATACTGTTACACTAATTTGCTTGAAAATTAAATGTATTTAATGAAAGCCTATGTATATATACATGAACATATTCAAAAGCATATTTGATGTGTGTTAATTACATGACAAAAGGATATGTTGCACTCATGTCTCTGCTTAATCTTTTTCTAACACATTTCAGTACAGAAGATAAGTGCACTATGTGGGGGTTTGGTGCAGGTGAAGTGCACACAGTGTCAGGTGAGAAGCTGCACTATGGTTTGACTGGCCTGTTTTGGCCTGTTTGGAGTCTATGTGGCGCCTCAACCAACACTATTATCACTTTGAATAAAAGCTCTTTCAGTGACATGATGCATGCGGTCCTTTGTTGCATGTGTGTTAACAAATGCATCTGTGTGTTTGTCAGAAGACGACTATTCAGAGAGGAAACCTTTCTGGTTTGTGTCCTTCCTCTTGTGTTCGTCGTGGTTTTACTCCTCCTCATTGCTGCGTGTAGACAAAGGTGAGATGATCTACCAGTTCAGGTCTATTCCAGTATTGCTGTAGTGCTGAATAAAAAATTGGTGTAAACTATGACTTTCAAAAAGTGACTCAAAACAAGGATGAATAAAGCATTCGACTCAATTTATAGCAAGAAGCAGCTGACAGGTATTTATCTTTCATTAGAGAGAGAAAAAAAAGATTAGTAATCTTATTACAAGATGTTCAGATCTCCAAATCATTAAAAGACATCACAACCATCAGTTTGCGAGAAGCTACAGGCAAACACATAATTTTCATGCACTGATCAATGTAGAGATTTTGGGCTACTTTGCTTCCATAACGTGTCGTCTTTCAGACAAGTGTTAATTTCCTGTAATACAGGTAATACAGGTTAATTCCCACTAGTCTGACTAGTTCTCCCCTCCCCCAGTGACCCTAAACAGGAGCAGTGGTTGAAGATAATGGATGTCTTTCAAGGCTGTTTTCTCAAAATGAGTTTTTTTTCTACTCTGAGACAGAAATCACCACTTTAACATACATCAAACTTTCCAGTTTCATTCCTATCTATTGTCTGGAGGTTTTTACAGAGCGGTTTGTGCATATAAAAGTCATAACCTGATCCATACAACATGTTACTCCTAAAAACATGGCTGTTGACAGTCATTTCTGATTCATGGAGTGATAAAAAGAGATATCCAAATTTCACTTCGGAAAAACTTTTCACTCGAATATTTCAACAAAATGAAACAAGAATTTTTAACCTGGCTTTATCTAATGTTCAGATTTCAGTTCTGGTAATTGTATGCACATTGACACTATACAAACAAATAATTGTGATCATCTACTGGGGAAGAACTCTCCCTTTATCTCATATGTTTTTATAATTATACAGTCAGTTAACAGAAAAACAGAGTTAAAAACAGTTTACATTCCTTACAAGACAGATGACTAAATGACAAAGTACAACTTACAAGCAGACAAATGATGTTCTGTTTTCTCTGCTTAGTAGTCTCCACTAGAGTGTGACTGAGAATGTAAATCTTTATAGTCTCTCACCATCTCAGTTGCCTATAAAACACCACCATCATTACTCTCTTTCACCTCTGCGTGGGGGCAGCAGTTCTGGTAAGAGGAGTTTATCTGACTCTTTAGTTATTGTCCTATGTCCATGGTCGTTAACAGAACTTTATTTATCCCTATTTCTTTAAGATGGACATGTGAGACTAATTTGATTTATTGTGTAAAGTCCTAATATTGCATTTGTTTTGTTTCAGAGACACAAGCCCATGTGTGTCTTGTGCTCCATTTAAGTTCTTAAATGTAATTAACTGAGTTCGGAGAAAAGGAACTTTGTTCAGATTATTGAGAATACCTGGCTCCTATGCAATCTGATCCGATGCCCACGATGATGGTCAACTTCTCAATCTGAACCTCTTATTAATTTATTATTAATTTGGATAAAGCAGAACATCTGTCCTCCAGTGCCTGACCACCTAGATCTCCAACTCTCAACACACGACAAAAAACTTCTGCTCAGAGAAGGTGGCTCCCACTTCAACCTCTAACTAATGAACTGTGAAGAAGGCAGTTGAAAATGTATCGATTATCAATTATTGTAACTGTGAACAAGCATTGCTGCACTTTGTCCCCAACTTACATTTTTAACATTTTTCATTTTTGTGCAGTTGTCAAGCTGACTAGTTTTAAAATTCATGCGATTTGGAGGCAATGTTTCTCCAACCCTGTTTTCTGTGAGAGTGTAGTCCCTCATGTTTTCATTCTGGCCATGACAACAAGCAGTACATCTTGACAGGAATACATTTTTTATTTGCAATTTTTTTGTTGCAAATTAATTATTTTAAGGACATTCCAGTTTCCTGACTTTGAACGTGCGGATTGGATCACACTAAGAGAACCAGGTCCTTCTAATTAGACTTTAAGATATTGAGAATTTGTCCATATCTGTGTTAATATCTGTGTTGGTTTATGGTTATGCCATCTGTGCAGAGTCAAGAAAAAACTGTTGTTTGAGAAGGTCAATCTTTACTTCTTTAAGAGATTCTGCCTGCTAAACTTGTTGCTGTTAGAAACAACCAGAAGGGGGCAGAAAAAGCTCAGTTTTAAATATATTCCCTCTAGTGTGGCCCTGACCTCTCCATGCTGTTCCTTTTCCCACCTGATATCCTTCTGCATGTTATTGTTTCACTCACAAACTCAAGTTGTCTTTGAAAGCTGAACGGTGCTAAATACTCTTATTTCAGTGCATTTAATTCTACCTTCTTCTTGCAACTGTGCAGAGTTTGTTCGTTTTAAGAGTATCTTCTAAACTCAATGGTGCTGAACTAATAGACTTGGGGGTAAACGAGGTGTTTGTCATGCAAAAAGAGTAAACTATTAATACACACAAATGACTCCGAAGTACTAGGCACATGGCTGCATGTTGGCAGAGGGGGGTGGCCTGGTATTGGCTGCTGGTGGGGAAACATCCTGACTGGATGGAGTCATGCTGGTGTTAAGTCGTGCTAATGCTGCTGCAGTCCCAGCAGGTCCTCCTGCTTTAATTAAGCTGGAAGTTTTATCCTCTATATCTCCCCCCCCCCCCCCCCCCCCCCCCCCCCCCCCCCATCCACACACACACACACACACTTGTGTACACGTCTCAGTGACGTGAAGGTGTTGACTAATGTGTGTTTGCGTCTTATTTAGAACCTGTTTGCTTTTTAGTCAGCTTCAATATAAATCTCTCTCATATGGGAGAAGAGTGCACTCGAGGAAAAGATTAAGTTCTCAACTAAATGTAACAGTTCAAGTGTTTTTCCCCTGTGGATCATTCATGGGGTAAATGGAGTGCATGATGGGATGAGATAATATAGGGCACTCATCTATGTGACGAGTTCAGAGAGCTGAGTCCTCAATTACAGCCACAGCCGTATTGTAGGGCTAAATCCAATAATTAAATCCAGATTAGTCCAGATAATGAGATCAGGTGCAATGGCAGTCAATAGCTTTAGGATATTACTTTATTCCCTCCATTTATAGTACTTTTGATCTGACAGCGCAGTTTGTGTCATATTTACTGTTGTCGGGCACTTCCTACTGCTCTGATTCGCACAATGTTTAAGTCCTCTCTACTCAAACGACATAAAAACGTTGGTTTGCAAAGCAGGGGGAGAAAAACCAAGCAAAACCACTGAAAGGTTTTCTCTCGCGCTCTTTGCTCGTCTGTGCGTAAAACAAATATTCGAGCCTGGCGATGATCAGAGAGCCAGAGAGGAACCAGAGAGGAGCCAGACGAGGAAGTCAGGAGGAGGGACCAGTGCGGTGGCGTGGTGTGTGCCGAGAAAACAGTGTGTACTGGATTCCCCGGACGCCTTCGGCGCTGTGAAATCGGAGGATCTCTCCCAGTTCTGGTTTTGTACCCGAAGCAGTAATGCGCGCAAAGGGACGCACGACTCCAGTGCTGCTGCGAATCTGCTCAGGGGCGAGTTTTTAACAGGCGGCCGTTTAAAGAAAGCCACACACACAAACACACACACACCTTTGCTGTCAATGTCAGCACAGGTAGGGAAGAGAAGGGGATCCCGGAAGAACTCGTAGTGCCGGTTACCAGGCTGTCATAGCCTGCACTTTTTATTCCAAAGCGAGCGAGCGCCGACTACTTTCTGATTGGTCTCAATCAGAAAGTAGTGACTCGCTCTTAAAAGTTATTGATTTTAACGTGAATGAACGGAAAGAAGATGAAGGAGCTGAGGAAGAAGAAGTTGTACGTGTTGATGGACGTGCTGTGCGTTGTAGTTGGTAAGTTATGGACACTTAAGTACGAAACTATACGTCAGCATAATCTGCCTGTTATCTAGGAATTGCACTTTAATGGTGTCAGCGGGAATTCTTTTCCCTATAATCTGATAAAGATCACGTGTTTGTGGTTGCAGCAGTTTCTTGTCAGTCGATTGGTGTGTTTGCGTGTTTTGCAGCCATGACAGCAACTCAGGAATGCTTTCTTTTATTTTCACGTTAAAGTGACACGAAGACATGTTTTTAATTGGAGGAAAGATCTGCGGGACAACACCGGAGCTGTTTTCATCCCTGTCTCTCTTTATAAATGAAGCAACTGTGTTTCCAATGCAGTCCAATATTATAAAAAGAGGATTCATCCCGTTTGTTTATGCACATCCCTACTGCAATATTGTCCAGGCTGAAATGTGACATTAAGTGGTGGGACCATGGTGAAAACACAAGAGGAAATACGTTCATTCTCCTCGCAGGCCTGCTGCACGCTCCCAACAACTCCGCACAAACTTTGCATGACTTTACAGAGCCTCAGGAAGCTCAATGTTTGTTTATGGAAATGTGATATGCGTGTGTGTGCCGCTTATTCCTCATTTTCTTCAATATTTTCTCTTCTCTAGAATTCCCCACATACAGTGCATTTCTCAGGATGTTACTTCCACATTTCTCCATAGACCATTGTTTTGCATTTAACTTCAGTGTTCCACAGGGTTAGCTTGTTGTTTTCCATTGTTGCGGCAACTACACCACATGTGTTTGTCTCCTTCCCCCTCTGAGCAATGAACACATAATGAGTTGTTGTCTTTTGTGAATGGAACTGAATATGAGCGGGGGGGGGGGCTGTCCACACTTCTTACCCTCTACTCCTGGCGCCCTTGTCCGGACCACACCCATCTTTGTACTTTGTAACTACAAACCTGTAAAGTTGTGTCTGTCAAATGGACTCAAAACCACGTCTGTGTTAGTTCCAGCAACAATAGGTGTCCCCAGGAAAACATAATTGCCATGACGACACACACACACACACACACACACACACACACACACACACACACACACACACACACACACACACAGGCTCACAAGTTGAAAACAAAACCAGCCACTCGCTGTCGCTGCTGGTAACAATCAATAGATGCATCATTTACAATAGATTCATTAATACCTACGTACATTTCTAGACCATCATGCTTCATAAATCTACGTGACACTTGTGGTCTACCATTATAATAATGATAAAGTTCATAATAACATTTACATCACAAAAAAACAGTATAAGTGAGAAGTCCTCACTGCAGAGAAAAGGCCGTTTTCAGCCTCAGAGATTTTTGTGTGTATGTGGAATGTACCACTGGGGTGGGACTGTGGTGGGACTTTGGGTTTATGTATTAATGCCACAAGCCCTTGACAGACATGTGTTGCGTAATGGTCTGGTGTTTGGCGGCGTGTTCATCTCCTGTTGTGTCTGCACTGGTGATAGTGGCAGGAAGTCGGAGGGAGAACGTAGAAAAGGATGGTGAGCACATGCTTGTGCGGATCTGCTCTGCTGTGCAGTTTCATCCCCCCCCCCGGCTTTTCGGAGAGCTTAGGGGTGTTTTTCCGTCTGTGGGAACATCCACAGACTGCTGAACTTGATAAGCCTCACCATTTTGCTGTCACAAGTCTGGGATTAACGTCTGGGTTTGGTTGGTTGGTCTGTCAGGTCTGGATAGTGGCATCCCACCCTGTTGCCTCGCCCTTCCCCTTTGCCACCCACGTCAGCCACCCAAATAAATGTCATATCAACCCCAAGCTTATGTGAGGTTGCCCCAGCCATATAATAACAACATGGTAGAGCTTGTAATTATGCTAGCCATTAGCCTAAATGGAAACTGAGTTTTGAGATGGGTTGTGACTGCATTTTGGAAATATTTACATTTCTTATTGTAAACACTCGTATGTGAACATACGGTTTTGTAGTGTGAAGCCAATGCGGAAGAGCCTTAAACTTGCATTCTTTCTACCGGTCAGCAGGTGACCACTCCTCTGGTTACAAATAGTCCGGTTGAATAGAAGTCTATGAGAAAATGACCTTCCTTCTCGCTTGATTTATTACCTCAGTAAACATTGTAAACATGAGTTTATGGTCTCAATCGCTAGTTTCAAGTCTTCTTCAATACAGCATGATGTTCATTTAGTAAACGACGGACCTATTTAGAGTAAAATAGACGATAAAGCAGGGCACGCTTTCGGGCGTGGCTACCTTTTGATTGACAGGTCGATACCATGATGTTGTCCGGTTTGGGTGTTGTCTGTGTTTTTGTCACATAACTTAAAGCCTTTCAAAGTGCGTTTTCAGTTCATGAAAGATAATTGTAGCATTTTGGTCTCCTAAAAATGTCTTATTTAGCGTTCGGTTGAACTTAGCTCCACCCCCTCCAAACCCCCGTGTCACTTCTGGTTCCAAATTAAAAGATAGCGACGGCCTAAATGCCAACTCAAGTCTTCAAAACCGCAGTCAATGGGTTACGTCATGGTGACTTTATCTTCTTTAGCTTTTCTTCTACAGTGGGCACTTCTTCTCTAAATAATTATCTAAAGCTGAGTCTAAATATCTCACTCGCACAAAATATCTCCTATTCTCTACTCATACAGCGTAGTACACGTCTCTCTCTCTCTCTCTCTCTCTCTCGTCATGTAATACAGTCACAGAACGATTTCTTTGGCATGCTCTCTGTCATTCACACCCTGCCCTGCCCAGGTCAAACTAACAACTGTTGCTGTGGATGTGCCTTCTTTTATGTTCATGCAACGTCAAACACTATCACTGAATTTCTTAATGGAGAATCACACAAAATGGTTGCTTATAACAAAGAAGTGGTTTTCTATTTCCTCCAACACAAAGGTTGTTGTATTATCTGTCTAGTTCATGTGGGACATCAAATATCAGCCTTGGTCACGAGTTTATTGTTCATTTAAAGCTTGGCCTCCCTTCTTCTTCTCCATTCTTTCTTCATTGTATCCCTCCCTTCCTCTCTCCTCCTCCTCTGCCGTGTAAGTCTACACTCGGCACAAACAGACGGTGGGTGTTGGCTGAGAGCACAGAGCGGAAAGGCCGGGGTTTAACCTCTCCCTGCGCACAGCTCAGACTCGTATAGGTGCAGTACTGCAGACGAAGGTGGTTCGGGAGTCAGAGGAGGACCACAGCTCGCATTGCTGCATGACTCGGGTGCTTGCAAACGAGCTGTGTGTTATGAGTAATGTGTGAGATACTCAAAGTAAGTATGTGGGACTAAAAGGCCTCGAGGCAGCAAATTGGTGCAAGACACGCTCACGCACAATTTTGTTTTTCCATGTGTCGGCTTTGTGCTGTGAAGTCGGTAGTGACAAACCAGTTCTGTTTAAAGTCTATTCAGCTGAAGTTTAATTTCCCTGTCATGTGATTCTCTTTTTGTATTTGCAAGACACAGCTGTGCTAGAATAAGGATGACACGGCGTTATAGTATTCTATTAATTAGTTTTGTGTTCATACTACTCTGTGGATTTGAGCTCACAGCCAGCAGAGTCTTCACATACATACACACAGTGGAGTTATTTAATTTTGTATTAGCATCTTGTTATTGACCTATTCATTACCTGATCTACAATAGAGTTTGCTCCCAAAGCCCCACAGCTGTAAACAAAAGAGCTGCTGTGTTGTCCTCGCCTTATTTTCATCCTTTTTAGACTGTTGGTGCATGTGAATATGCCCATGCTCTATTCTTTGGCCTCGCTGGAAGTCTGTTAGAGTTTGTTGGCGCTGCGGTGTCTCCGGGGAGCCGGGCCTCTCATGCTGTTGTGTTGGGAAGACTGATCGCCCCGAGTTCTCAGTGAAAGGCCGCGAAGACGCTTGATGGGAATTGTTTTCCTCAGGAGAGCTCTGTCATGGAAACTGAAGCCCTTTTAACAAAAAACAACAACAAGAAATATGAGCCTGGCTTATTCTTCTCCTTGTCTTTAATGACCTTAATTGCTTAAGGATTTCGGGTAAACTTCTAAAGTCCTTTATCAGTCATACTCTAAAGTGGGTGAGAAACCACATTCATTTTGAGACTTTAAAGTACACAGATTTTAAAAAGCTCAACTGTTGAGCTGGAAGAAAATGTAGGAATTTGTGGGAGAGGCACTATTGTGAGTGTCCCTTTTTGATGTATTTCTAATAGTTGTTATTGTTTTAAGACATGAATGAGGAGAAAATTGACAGTTTCAACCACCTTTATTTTGGATTTCATGAGAAACTTTCTTAATGGCTTTGCACGTAAAAACTGTTCGCGCCTGCTGTTCTTGTGTAGCTTTCCAGTGTCTTTTTAAAGGCAGATTATAAGTCCTGCCAACATGTTTATTCTTTCCAGTAAAAAGAAATATAAGAATATAAAAGGAAAGCCAGAGTGAGCGAAGATTGCTTTTTGGACAGGGACCAGAATTTTGGAACATGTGGTCCTCATTTAAAGAAACACGAACAATATCACTGGTGTCAGGGAACCACCAAACATAGTCATTTGCATACTGAATAATTAGTATATATGTATACAGCAATGATGTGCAGACGACACAGCAAAGCATCTAGTGACCTTTCAGAGAAGCTCAGCACCATTCATGATAGTTCCAACTCTTCCTGCAGACCTTTTTATGGTTTAGGTTTAAACCTGTGTGGCCGACGTCTTTGATCCCCTCCAAACCCCAGACTCTTTGATTGCCAGATTTAGCTGTCCCTCCCACCACCACTACGCCCTCGCCTGCCACCCTGTCTCCTTCTGCACTGCTTAGACCTAAGCATGCGTAAATGATGCACGGAGCCAAACAGCAGGATTAGAAATAAAGAATGGGCACTAGCTGCAGCAGCAGCAGCAGGAGGATTTGGTGTGACTGGTGAAGTTGGGCGTTCCTTGTGTGAATTAGAATTCCAGAGGCCAACGGCGGCAGAGGTTGTAGGCTCAGCACATACCTTCCACATTAGTCAGTCCAGCTTGGGGTGAGACAGTCAGAAGGAGGGAGCTTTAGTTGTTTTGTTTTGAGCCACCTTGTAAAGGTCTGTAACAGCATGTTGATAGAGCTTTAGGGCTAGAGGTTCCTTGCTGTCATTTCAACCACACATGTTTGTATTGGAAGGAAGAAACAAAAGAGCGCTGGCAAAAAAAAAAAAAAGTGGAAACATAAAAAAGAAAAGTGGGAGGGGATGAGAGTTGGAGGCATGAAAGTCAGATGGAGTAAATGATAAAGAGTGAGACGTGGGTGACAATTACAGAAAGAATGGCGTTAATGTGAGAGGAAGCGAGAGCTATCAACAGACGGAAAAGATGGCTTGGAAAGGAGGGGTGAATATAGAAAGTAGGAACTCCCAGAGTGACCTTCGCACGGGGAAGACGAGAAATGAGAGTCGAAGAAATTCGTAGGAGAAGAAAATGTTCCAGCTCTGACCCTGAAGGAAAGTTTTAGACCAAACAGGGCAGCCCTGGGGCATGAGAACACCCTTCTCTCTCACACACACACACACACGCACACAGGTTTTACACGCCTTGAAAATATGCATAATGAAAACCCAGACTGTATGTTTTTCAAATTGAGGAGAATAATTGTCCGTCCACATGGTTGTACAGGTGCAGCAGGTTATGTCAGAGAAACCAGGGCAAGTAGGTGTGAGGCACTCTCAAACCACTGAAGCAACTTCCAGATGATCGAGGCGTCAACTTTTTCTTTAGTGGCAAATGTGAGTTAGGACAAAGACAGAAAAAACAACAACAACCAGCAAGCCACAGAGAGAGAGAGAGAGAGAGAGAGAGAAAGAGAGACAGAGAGGACGTGACAGGCCTTGAATCTCAGCTCCAGAGTGCTATTGTGGTCCAAATGGTCCTTCGTAATTGCACATCTGCCAGCTAAATAAAGCACCATCCCATCGAGACCTCTATATTTACAACAGAAGGAGAAGTGTGTGGGAGGACGCTGCCATCAAGAGAATGACAGAGAGACGCAGCTCCAGAGAGAAGAATGAATGACTTTGAATAAGAGAGGGGGGGGGGGGGGCAGAATGGAGGATGTGAATCAGCAGTGGTGGAAGGAATGGAGGAAAGCATATCCCTTCTCTCACTGGCATCTTTGTTTGCCCGTGGTATCAATTAATGCTGAACTTTTCCGTGACGCTCCTCTGACTGTTTAATGCTCCTCTTGACACGCAGTCTTCATCAATTACTCGGCTCTCTGTTGCCCACTAATGCCCACTTCAGCAGGGGGAAGACACCGAGGTGCCACTACGGGTGAATGCCTATTTGCGACCGGGTAAATGAAAAGCCTTAAAACTTCCCAGAATGGAACCAAAGCCTCTACTCTAAAATGGGCCTTTCTTAATCTGAGACGGGAAAGCTTGAGCTCTGCATCCTGCGACTTCAAACAGGCTCCCATTAGGGGCTCAGGCAGGAGTTTTTTGAGTGACTGGCAGATGGAGATTAGCTTCCTGGCTACATTCCAGACTGGCTGCGTTTCCTTGCCTCCATCCAAAAAAAGCAGGTGTCTAAAGAGAAGGTTCTCCTGTACCCTCCCCCCCCTCCCCCCACCTCTACCAGCTCTGGAGCAGTGTCAGTTTAGGTTGTGGGGTTGTCTCATGGTATCCCAGTGACCTAATTTGTCTGCCGAAGGGTCTATTTTTGAGCTGTGTATGCGTGCCTGCTTTTTAAGAGAGTGGCTGGTTTGTTCCTTGCAGATTTGATCAGAGGCACCGCTCATGAGACACGCTCGCACACCTCAGGATGCACCACACATTCTGACCGTGACGGCAGTCCAGACTCTTAACATCATTTTATTTGAGCGCTTTTATTTTTTCTTGTAATTTATGACTATCAAGTTAAAGTCATGTGTCAGCTAAATTAGTGTTTCATTTATGAGCACAGAAATGAAAAATTCCTTCTTTTTTTTACAAGCCAGCGGAGGGTTATTTAAGGCCAGGTGTTTTGACTTCACTCATTCCATGAAATGTGTGGCAAACTGGCAAAATCCCAGTTTGTTTAAGAGGATTTAGTAATAGCAAAGAGACTCATTAGAAACCTTTAGCATATGACTAAACAGATAAATACAAATGACACCCACGAATGTAATTGTAAAATGTCATCGGTGTACACGCAACAGCAATTCAGCCTTTTGTGAGCTTGTGAGGTTGAAGAAGGTGGTATATTTCATTAGCCTGTGGCACCTCCCTTTGAAGATTTTCACTTAATTTCTCTTTCGCTCTGCCGTGATAAATGGCCTCGCTCTGGCAAGTGTTAAAAGCTTCATAAAACAGTTTGAAGTTAATGTACCACCTCACTAGAAATGATTTTCTCCTCCTGTCATTTTAAAGTGACATTCACCATGCTGCATAAAGTACATACACTTTGTCCAGGCACAATCTTACACACACCTTTACAACTTGCTGTTATGTAGTATTGATTTGCGTTACATTACAAGTCTTTCCTTTTACTTTTGTTTGCGGCTCCATTTGCTGTCTTGAATGCAAATATTCCACTAGGCTTAAAAGGTTGGACATAAACATAATATGCAGAGTGGAAACAGATATCCTGTCATAATGCCCCCCAAGCAATGGATTTGACCCTCCAACACCAAAGAGCAATATTTATTTTCATGTCTGATAATATTACGTTATCAAATAGCATATTTGTCCATAGCGGATATATGAGGAGTCTGGAAATGTTTAAGATCATATTTTGAAAATTCAATACGTTTAAAGACCAAGCAGTTATAGCTGGATATGCAGTGCTTTGCATTAGTAGTCGTCGTAATAACTCCTGTAATGACACTGTATCAGTTTAGTGAGGTGATGATGAGATGGAAAGGTCTCTTGCCAGCTGGAAGCAGGATACAGATGCAGAAGCTGCCACATCAATAAATTCATGCCGGGGTTCTCCCCCGAGGCGTCTGAGACAGGATGTTAGTTAAATACAAGAGAACATATATTGTGCTGTGGTTGTCACAAACAGGATTTTGGTGGCACTAAAAGGAAAATATGTGGAATAAGACTTTATACGCCCGATTTACCACGTCCTGACACGGCTGGTAGATGTGATAACAGCGACCCAGTAGGCGTCTGGTGGCCGGTGGCTTGTGGGAAGTCGCTGTGCGGGGACAGGTGTCCTCCAGCTGCTGCTGCTCACAAAGAGACGAGGGTTTTTAGACAAAGAGCAGGGAGGTGGAGTACATGCGTTGGAAAGGCGTCGGTTGGTGAAATTGCCTGTACTAAAATTAGTCAAATATTTGTATTTACTGCATGTGTTGGTTAAAGCAAGTATGGGGAGTATGCTTATTCTCTTTCTGGAGCTTGATGAGAAGATTAATACCGCGTTCATGCCTGTAACCAAAAGTCCCATCAGTAAATTCATAGCAGGGGGCTCCCCTTTATGCGACAATGTTGCAATTAACTTTCCACAAACAGGATGTTGGTGGTGCTAAGAGGAAAAAATGTGGAAAAAGACTTTATCCAGCAGTCGGTTAATTTAGCTTCGTCTAAAAGTTGGAAACGGCTAGTTTGGCTCTTTTTTTTATTTAGCATTTCACCCATAATAAATCTGCCAACAAAATGTCCATTTTGTGCGGTAAACTGTCAAATCTGAAGGCCATGTTGGCTGATAAGGCGGCTGTGTTTTTTACTTCAACATCTTGTGTTGAAATATTAAAGGTGGGAGTTGAGATTCCTCCTCTCTAAGAAGATTAGAGCCTTTCCGTGTATAAATACTGTGTTGAAATCCATTGGTCTCTCTCTGTGTTTTTTCCTTCCCTGTCTGTCTGGTTTAAACCCAGCTCCTCCAAGGTTACCAGGAGTCCATCTGCAATCATGTGTTTATCCTATAGAGCGCTACTGTTTACTCTCCTCTCAACACAAAGCTTCTATTTTGCCGCTGCCCTTATTTACTGAGCCAATAACACTCTTTGTCTTATAGTGTCTGTGAGGAACATGTGTGCAGTTGGCGTGCAACTAAACAATGTCCGTACTCGTCTCATGTCACCTTGGATTGATGCGATGTCGGACACGAGTGAGACACACAGCGTGTCATTGTACAGGTGTCGTTTTGTTGTTTATTGTGAATTAAGGCATTTATTAGGGTAATTCCTCTGCTTCATTATTCAGTCCGGTGTTTATTACAGATAATTTAAGTCATAATGGTGTGCCTGTGTTTGTTTGTTTGTTTTTTCTCAGAATGAGCTACGGTTTTAGTGTCACATTAACTGTTACACATCCTTCTTCACATCTTTTTGAACCGCTCAGCCCGCTCCTCTAGCATTCAAGAAAAACATGCCATTCGTTTGTCAGTATTCAAACATTTACAGTAGGCTGTCGCTTCAAATTCGTTTCAGGGTGGAGTTGAACTCGGTGTTACAGAGTGTTCACCTCAGCTGAATCCTGATCCACCATCCAGTTGTATATTTTCCTTTTAGTCTCAGTCTTCAGCATGTGGACTCTTGGTCTCTCATCAGTCAGTCTCGCTGGAAGTCCTCCTGGAATTAGGTCAGCTGCAGACTTTTTTTTTTTTTTTTTTAAAGAATAGGAGGGGGTGCACTCCTCATTTACACAGAAATGTAATACTATTGGTGAGAGCACTTTTCAAGTGTGTGCAGTGTTTTTTTTCATGGCTGTTTTTCTTGCGTTTAGTATGTGTGGCTGTATGGCATTTCCACAGTGGCCTCAAGACTGTCTGTCTGCCTATTATGGACAGTGGTAGTGGATATCAGGCTGGAGAGCACATTCCTCAGTAGGGCTGCAACTCAATCAATTCATTGTTTACACTTTTTATATGTGAAATGTCAAAGATAATGACAAATATCCATCACAAGCTACCAGCCGATGTTTTAAAATCAGCTTCTTCTTTTAGCTTTTTCAAGTAAACTTTGACTAAAGTGATAAATTAGCCAGTTTATCAAGTAAGGTCTTTCACACACATACTGTAACTACTTACTTTACACCAAAATCTCGTGATTATGAAACGGTCACCATTGTAGGCTTTTAAAAGGGGTAGTAAAAAGTTAGAGGTTATGGTCCACAGTGGATCCCTATGGTGAAAGGTTTTCACTGCTGGAAAGAAGAAAAAAAACATCCAAAAGAACTTGTCAAACTACCTGCACCATAGTCCACCTCTCTGCTGTATATCCTCAGTGGGTTTAAATCAGTCGTTGTTTGCCACCAGATTTCCCTTCAGTCTCCTTCAATTTAAGAGGAGTTTGACTTTAAAGAGGAAGCGCAAAAGAGCATCTGCACAATGTATTCATTAGCATGTGTTTATCAATACACACTTGCAAAGAGCATGCGCCTTTGTACATCAACAAACTGCAGTGACGTGAGTGTGAACGTGCGTACCAGAGAGAGAAAGAGAGGTATTTCTTGGATGGATGTCTCCGAAACATCTCAAGGACATTCGTGCACTCAGGAGCCTTGAGCAGCTATATTTGGTCTTACTTTTGCACACACAGCCACATCATTCAAAAGAGCTGCAGTTGTGTCCGCAGTAATTTGTGTACAGTCTTGGAAGTGTGTGTGTGTGTGTGTGTGTGTGTGCGCTCTTGTGTCTGTTGTGTATGTTTGTGATGTTTGATTTTTACATATGCCCACATGCCTGTGTATATAAATACTACTTTGTACTGTTTATTTTTGCAATTCCCTGCTGACATTTTACTGCTGAATGTTTTTTTCTCTCCTTGTGAGTTGTTTTCATCATTATGTTTTTAGACCTTGAGGTCCTGAGGGAGAGAGAAAACAATTTGGCTATCCTTAGAGAAACATTTTCACTTCCCAGCTTTTATTAAATGATGTCATGTCTGAAAGGGCACAAATATGTTATTCCAAAACATTTGTTCTCAAATAGCGATGTCCATTAACTTCGACCTTGTTCCTGGTCTGTATGCCCAGTTATAATCTTGGCTGTGTCCAATGCGTTCATCTTATTTCACCAAAAGCTCAATTTCTCCAACTATAGTGGACGAATCCAACCTATCTCATCAGACTGTTGTTTCTCTGCTTTGTTGTGGCTACAGCGGCACTGCCCTTCATCGTCATGACCATCATGTTCAAGCCGTATCAAAGAGGGGTTTACTGTGACGACGAGAGCATCATGTACCCCCTATTACCAGACACCATCACCCATGGCATGCTGGCGGCTGTCACCATCCCCTGCACCGTCGTCATTGTGAGTTTTACTTCATCGACTTAATAATTGTAATGATGCTAAAAATTGGATCATGGCCTCAAGAAAACTCTTTTCACTGTTCTCCCTCTTCCCTCAGATCTCGTCGGGAGAGGCTTATCTGGTCTACAGCAAGAGGATTTACTCTAATTCTGACTTTAACCAGTACGCAGCTGCACTCTACAAGGTAGTGGGCACCTTCTTGTTTGGAGCCTCTGTTAGCCAGTCGCTCACCGACCTCGCCAAGTTCACCATCGGCCGCCCGAGACCGAACTTCATGGACGTGTGTAGCCCTAAGGTCTGCACGGGATACATGAAGGTTATCAACTGCACCGGCAACCCTCATGACGTCACAGAGTCCAGGTAGGAGGAGGAGGAGATCCCAGTGATATAGCTGGGGATGCACCGATCCGACTTTGGCAGTCCCTATACCAATATTAGGACTAATAGATCTAATACCAGTATTTAATTAATAAGCTGTATGCCTCACTGCGATACAGTGACTGGGATGCATTTTTTATGTCATATAATGATTTAAACATTTAGTTCCTAAAATAATAATACATAAAAACAAATCTTATACCAGCAACAATTTGGTCAAAACTTAAACAGGAATTCAAATTCTAATATATAATATATATAGTATCTGAACATGAAATGTAATTGAATACATCGGCCCCATTGTCTCAATACCTGATCCAGCTATTTGAGTCAGTATCAGCCCGGTATCCCATATCGGAATCGGTGCGTCCCAGATTATTGTAGCATACTTGTATTAATATGCTTAGAGATGAAAATATACTCGCATACTGATGTTTGTCTGGGGGGTGAAATTCTAACACATTTACACGATAATGATCGTGGTCAGTTTTAAATATCCTGTGTGACGCATTCGATTTGGTTGTTTCTCTTCACCAGATTGTCCTTCTACTCCGGTCACTCCTCTTTTGGAATGTACTGCATGCTCTTCCTAGCGGTAAGTACAGCATGTGAGCCTCAAACCGTGACTAAAACACAGTGTAAATACGCATCTCTATGTACGGTAAACGAGGAAGCGAATATCTCTGTGTGAATCAGGCACAACAGTCCCCAGATGGACTCATCCGATGACAGGCTTATGCATTTGGATCCGTACTTGAGGGCTAATTGTTGAGAAGGACCAAAAAGGCTCACAGAGGCGGTTTGTGCATGTGGCCGTAAAAGGACAAGGCAAGAGTTCAGTGAAAGAATGTGGACACTAAGAGAAATGACCAGGAGGCCTCTGCTGCCTTTTTCCCAGCAACGATGAAGGCGAGGCATGTGTTGTGTTCTGTCTTCCAGGCCTGTCCAGTTCATTACCCTTGGCCTCATCTCTTTGTGTTAAAAGCCAGGCACCAGTGCTAGACAGCGAGCTTCACGAGGCCAAGCAAAGCAACATTGTTCAGTTCAAAGAACATTTGAAAGAACAGACAGAATACAGTGTCCATTCCTGTCAGTACCCGTTTTGCCAGTCAAATGCTGCAAACAGAGCTGGGCTGTGATGTCCTGAAGTGTTCAATGCAGAGTGCGGCTGTGTGACGAGGGGGGGGGGGGGGGGGGGGGCTCACTGTAGTGTGATGCCAATTTTTGCACCTTCAACAGCAGCCCAGCAGAAGCCCGGAGAAGTCTGTACTGTTGCCAGGTTCATAATTATTGGCGTCTGCTGTTTTCCAGTAAGAAAGGGGTTTCAGTCCACAGTGGACATTTATTTGATTCATACTCAACACCCCATTACAGTTAAATCCAATTTGAGACATACCAGCCACAGCTTTTGCATTAGAGAGCTTCAAATGAATGGACTTTTCTGTTTTTGGTGTTTGGAGTATGATACCGTCTACCTTGAAACCTTCAGCGGGCTATCTCTTTAAGCAAATACAGAGAGAACCTGTAAAACAAAAATGTGACCGCTGCATTACTTCACTGCTCTGTCAGCATATACAGGGTTGGGAGGGTTCCTTACTACCAAATATGCAAATAAAGACGAGGAAAAGGAAAATGCGGAAATGTTGTTTGTAAAGCAGAAAAGAGGAACAACATCATCCAAGGACTGGCATCATTCGGCACATTAGTTTAGCCGTATTTTAACTTGGAGCAGCGGCAGTACCAATATAAATGAAATGAAATTAGCTAACATGCAAATATTCCAGTTTGTCCCGTTTACTGGAACACAAATTTGAAGCGGTTGCCCGTTTCCTACAAATTTATGTTTCATGTCTTGATGAACTGGAAAGTGTGTAAACCGTCCTTTTCACTAACGATAGAGGCCATTGTGTGAGACTTGTGTCATTAAGGGTTGTAAATGTGTGCGCATGTGCATTGTAGTGTATTCTTCTTCATTGTAAAATGTGTCTTAAAATTGGTATCCTGCTAACAATAAATACAAGGTATCGATAATCTGATCTTTTTTCTGTAACTGTATCGGAATACAGTTTGTCTCCTAATAACATAACAGCGTTCCATGTATTCCATTACTCCCCAAGTCTGTTAATATATAACTATTATGTCAGTGCACATACTGTAGATGTTGGTCCAAACACCATTTACATTACCCTAATCTTTTAAGGTGTGATAACCTTTTAGGGAGACCAAAACCATTTCTGCCATGTTTTTTTTTCAGTGTAATAGCAAGTTGACAGTCTCTCCCCCCCTGATCTCTCTCTTCTCCCCCTCACCCATCGATCTACCACCCTCTGCTCTTCTTCCTACAGCTTTACGTGCAGGCACGACTGGTGGCTAAGTGGGCCAGACTTCTCCGACCCACCATCCAGTTCTTCCTGGTGGCCTTTGCGGTGTATGTGGGTTACACCCGAGTCTCTGATTACAAGCACCACTGGAGCGACGTGCTGGTGGGGCTGCTGCAGGGAGCGCTTGTTGCTGTACTCAATGTGAGTCTCCACGGCAACTTCTCTCAAGGGCAAACGTTGCACGATTTAAGATTTCCTCCAATGCTGTTTCCATATTAGAGTATAGTACAGTCATAACTTCTGGTCTGGTACCAAGATGCCGAGTTGCTCATACAGTGAATGGAAGTAATATTTTGGCATTTTGCAGAAAGTTTGACATCGTATAGGCCTACTAACAATATTTTAATGACACCAGCTTAAAGCTAAAGAGTTTAAAACTTATCTCTAGAAATACTGGCCACATTTACATTTAATTATCTGTGAAGAAGCTCCAGCCTCAAACCTGATGACATCTGAACTTTGAGTCTGACTCTTGTGGTTTCTGGCTTTAGGAAAAGCAAACATGAGTGGGCCCAGATCTTTAAAAAAAGGACATTTAATGGAAATCTTTCTGTTAGTGATACTCCCTTTCAAAGTGGAACAGCTGCTGAAGAATCCATATTTCAGCTTAATTGGAGTGGGAGTGGAGTGTGTCAGCAGCAAAGTGTGACTTGATACAAACCAACACACTTAAGCTGGCAGCTTCTCAGGCAACAAGTCCATTCTGCTCACTTCATCCAGTCTTTATTGTTTGGCCACTTCCCTGTTTTTGAGTGAGCCGCTGTCAGCACCGCCTTGTGGAAATTCTGGAGTGGTGGAGTGTGTGTGTGCATGTGGGTGTGTCCATGTATGATTGATAGGGAAGTGACCGCGCTCCTTTGGCCTTCACGGTGTTGTGCGCAAGTGGAGACCCTCTTGGGCTTGGTGTTTTATGGCCTTCAAGGGTTGCGCCTGCTCTCTGTGTGTTCCTCTCAGATGTGTGTGAGTGTGTCACTTACCAGCTGTGCATAGACCTGTCCAGACACATGTAATCACAGTTTATAGCCCAGCCCTTACCCTCCTCTGTATCCCTTACATGCTTATACTCCAATTTCTGTTGGGAAAAAATATTCCATAAGTGACCAAAGCTAAAATCCTCTCCTTCCTTTTTTTCCTTCTCTCCTCTGCAGGTGCACTTCGTGTCAGACTTCTATAAGAAGCGTCCTCCACGTTGCACAAGGCCAGACACCGCCGATAACGAAGAGCCAGCGAGGAAACCCAGCCTGCAGATTGCAGACTCCGAGCACAGCAACCATAACAACTATCACCGCAATCCAGGTCCTGTGTGACCGGGGCTGATGCTGTCGGGAACAGAGGCTGCAGCCTGCAGACCTTAAACCTGTGTGATAGGGTCCAACTCCGGGGCTTCAACCTTGAATGCGCAGTCAACAGTGTTTAGATCAGGCAATAACCGGGGTCATCTGCGGTCCTGACTCTGTAGGCTGCCCGCTGCAGACTCCTGATGCTATGTGAGAAGTCCTATGAGTGTGATATGTTAAATTCGAGAGTGTCTATGTGAATTCTGCAACCAGCCCTTTTGTATGTCTATTTCAATGGAGCAACGCCGGGGATCAGGTCTGTAGCTTGCAGCCTCTGAGCCCCCTGCTCCCTCCCAATGTGTCAATCACTCACACCCTCACCTACTCCCCCAACCACTGGACTGACTGAGGGGACGGCATCCAATCGCCAGGTGCCTAAGCCCCCTCTCAAAGACACCTTGATGACCTCCTTTTCTCCTGTAAGA
Organism: Pholis gunnellus; assembly: GCF_910591455.1. Classification (NCBI taxonomy): domain Eukaryota; kingdom Metazoa; phylum Chordata; class Actinopteri; order Perciformes; family Pholidae; genus Pholis; species Pholis gunnellus. The sequence continues at coordinate 7,483,429 of NC_136530.1, forward strand.
GAGAGAGGAGCATATTGTTTTGAAGACATCATTGTTGATGTTGAAGCACATGTGCTTAAAGCTGCATTAAGCGAAAGACTCCAAACCCACAGCAACAAAGCTATGATATCCTATTGCCTTAATAAGTGCTTGTGTTAGCAAACAAGTTACACACACACACACACACAGCCGGTAACAGAGGACAGTACGCATCCCAATAAGAGCCCTTTCCTACCAACTGACGATATTCACTCTATGCCTTTATGCCACCTCCTGAGAGAAATATGTTCTCAGCTGGGTTTCACATATATGGATTGAGGAACTAAAACTGCAGAGATGTGGGACAGGAAGGTTGGTGTTGATTCTCAGCGGGATTCATTGTACGAGCAAGAAGTTTACTTACCAGGAGTTCTTTGATTTTATGTTGTTATCAAATATATCGCTTAATGTAGCTTTAACATTTGTTCTGTTTTTAATTTCTATATGTAGAGATGTTCGTAGTGATGGAAGAAACGAGAGGAAGAAAGACAAGAATGTTTATGAATGTGGGTGAAGGCACAGTTTGATGGTTAGCTTCATTTTAGTGCACATTAAACTGGCTACGCACTAGAAGAACGTCGCAAATCATGCCAAGTCATTGAAGTGGCATCAGGTTCGCAGTAGATGAGCTCATTTTCTCCTCATATTATGTCACGCTGTTGGCAAAAAGACCCACAAACTAAAAAAAAGTCGGCTGCAGGCCACCCCGAAGCTACTTTAAAAGGAGATGTATATCAACTTAAACAACATGGGTCGGCATGATCTGAACTTAGCTGACGATACATTTTCGCCAGCTCTCCTAACTGCTGCACAAGCAGGTCTGGGTATCTACTCAGACAAACAATGTAATGTTTTTAAAAGTGGCTGTAACAGCTCGTCGTGCCCGATGACTCACGCTACACCTTTTTGATTCTAGAAGTTGATTTCTACTCCCAGCAATAGTTCTTAGTGTCGCGTTAAATCCCTTCCCAAGTGTGTTCAGATGAGTACCTGACTTGTTGCATCATCTCATCAGTGCCAATTAGTCTGAATCTGAATTAAGTGAAGGATATGGAGTCTTAAACCTTTAAGGGCAGATTTTATGTCCAGACTGGGTCAAATTCACCCTCAACAGCGGTGATGCTTTGCCTCAAATTGAATTGTGGAGTTTGTGAGTGATTTATGTTTCCTCTGTGTGAGATGGACTGCAGAGGTAGAAACCATTGATGCAGATAGCTTTCATTGCTGTTGGACTTTATGTGTCATACCACTACTATATTGCCAATCAAATATTACGCAACTTGGCCTCTATCCTGATTTATTGTGTTTTTTTATTTCTCAAATACTATTAATCAAAGAAGGATGAGACGACCATTTCAAAAATGGTGTTTTAATTTATTTTAAATACAAGAAGTTCTTTATTTACTCTTAAGGTTTTTGTGCAATCACCCCTGCTTGCCACTATGAGCCACGAATACTGTATAGACTAATGCTATGAGACATGTTTCATGTTGCGTGAAGGATGTATATATATATATATATGCTTGTATGTTTTCATTTCACATGGAGGTGCATTTTAATTTCCCCTGTATAGTGTGCTTTGGTCATCGGATTCTCAGACTGGTGGCTGTAGGAGTTGCCGCACAAACGGATCCAGTTCCAGGTCCAAACATAAGCCAGATGCCTTGGCAGGGCTTTTAAAGGGCTATTGTAATGATAAAGGGTTACATACCCAACTGTGTTTTTGAGGCTAGTAGCGCTGCTCCATTCCCACTTCAAAGATTCGTTCTGTGTTCCTTTTCCTCTTCCTGTGTTGATAGATGAGGTTAATTTGTGAATAAGGTCTCCTGTACAGAATGCGGACCCCTGAAGGACTCACACCAGATCAGACAGACCACAAACCTGATAGGAAGGGGGCGGGGGAGGGGGGGGGGGACAGGACAGGAAGACCGAGAGAATCTCACCTGGTAGTGATTGTGAGGCCCCGAAGCTGAGCATGGGACTAAAGAAAGGCGGGGTACTTTAGGGGCCTGGGTGTGGGGTACCCCATGGTGAACCTCGGCCCCTGGGGACTTCTACACATTTAAAACACACATTTACAACCAGAAACAGCTGGATCTGGTTGCGGTGAAGTGCTGTGCAAGCCTCTCTCCGGCTCCCCTGCATCTAAATCATCTGTGTATTACTGCAGCCACACTAATAGCCCCAAATGAGGTTCTAGAAACGTCACGGTGTTTGATGCCCCTCCGGCTTCACAGAAGTTCTCAGCTGGTCATGTGGCTCCGTTTGTTGTTGTGCTTTGTTGGATTTGTGCCTTAAAGTAGAGGCACTGGTTGGCTAATCTCCTGTTTATACAGTATGTCCACTTGTAGTTATGATTCACGTTGTTTGCTTTTTTTTGTATATAGATTATATCTATAGGCTCTAAACCAGAGAATTTTAAATAAAGATATAATCATTCAGTTATATTGCATTGTTTTAATTTGTTCATTTAATGTCACTGATGTTATGATTGAATTACGCTGGGCTTTCTATATTGTTGATACGATTTGAAGCATAATGTGTGTCATGTGCTTGATAGATGGTGATGGTAAACACGTTTCCCCTGTTTTAGAAATGAGATAAAGATGATGATGATGAACTACGTTGTCGCAGCATCAAGATTTCAAGATGTTCTTGGCGAGTTCACTGTAATTCTGATAGCAAGCAATTTTTCGTTGAAATTATGCAATTTCTTTAGCCCACGTCTAGAAGGTCAACACACTTGAGATTGGTGTTGTAACACGGTGTGGTGGGCACCATTAGTTTCATTTACCATTCGTTATCCAAAGTTTATTTCATAGTGAATCCACCAGGATGACTTGTAGCATCCGCTCTGTTTGCCCAAAATACAGAACAAATGTATTTTCTCACTTACCTCGAGTGCTAGTTAGCCATGCATAAAGGTTTGTTTTTATCAGCCCAGGCTTTGAGATATCCATCTTTAAGATAACTGCTTCCACCCCAGTACAATAAAGGAATGGAAATGTAGTTTTTTTTAATGCTAAAAGTTACCACCAAAAAATTACATTTAGAAAAATTCACAGTCAGAAACTGAATAATCCAGAATCAAGCATTGTAAATGAAATGTTCCAGCACACGTTTAGAGACGGATGCAAATGTACAGTGTAAAATGATTTGAGCACTTGTGCACCAAAGCCCAAAGATTTACAGTTTTTCCTCTGGACTGATTCATGACACGACTTTCTTTTGCTTTGGACAAAAATAATTCAAACCAAGTGCTGAGGATTCAGGAGGGGTTACTGCCTCACTGTGTCCAGGCTGGAGAATGGATGCCGCTCCACAAAAATAAACACATCTATTTATAACGAAATAAACACTGACTGGACCCATGGGAACGTTTGTGGGAGTTTCGTTGGCAGCGGTATTGAAAACCACTGTCATCCCTCATTTAAAACAATATTACTCACTTGCACGTTGTGAAAGTTGTGCATACGAGCGGCCGTTTATTACTGGGCTGTCAAAACAACTGGGAATGGAAAACATGAAGGTATTTTATATACATGACTATTAACCCATTTAGCTTCTTCTTCAGAGTGATTTACAACGTGTGCGTTCATAGCTTTCTCTTTAATTTCTCCTGAGATGCATATTATACCCTTGCTGAATATATTATCCTGAGGGCCTAACAGTAAATTTACCTCGTTACATTATGAGAGATGATCTCTAACCAGAGCTTTTCTGAGGTTGCTAAACAGTATATCCGCCTGTGGTTGTAAACGGTAAACAGACCCGATCTATCTGAAAGGCATTATCTCACACATACATCAGATCCACTATCAAATAGCCAGGTTTATATCAAAATAATGTGGTGTGTCTGTTCTGCTGACAAAAGTGTCGACACAAACACAGCAAACCATCACAAATCCTGACCGGTTCGGTCCACAGCGGTGGAATTCTGTGAATGACCCGGAGTCTGGTGGCGAGAAGTGGCTCTCGAGAGGAGCGGTTTTGGGAAAACCTCAGCACTGGAAGCAGTAAAGCGTGACAGAAAAGACGCGACTGCCAGTATTTTGATGCTGCGGTATAGACGACGCTGAATGTTGTATACTCTACCGTATAGCCCACTTTGGTCGGTGTTCCTCCGGGCGATGACTATATGGTTTCAAGCTGGAATTTCAGGACCAGAAACGGGAGAGAAGAATGAAAGAAATAAAGAATATTTACTCTCTGGCATGTTCAAACTTTTCATTCTTAACTGAGCATCCTTTATGAGGCGTAGATGACTCCCCCACTTCCTCTTGGCCATGTTGACTGTTAAAGAGTGTCTATTAGATATAGGAAATAGTTCAACCGTTGAATGACATTAAATTGAAGTTGGATTAAGGTGGGATCATCAGATGGATGGAAACTAGTGGGAAAAACAGTCAGATGAATCAGGGGAGCCATGGGTAGTTAGTTGTCCCCTTGAGGTCCCTGTAGAAATAGACAGAGAGGAAAAAATAAAATAGAAGCAACATAAGAAGCGAAAGGAATCAGGGGGGAATGGGCTGTAAAACTGAAACAGACATTGGAGAGAGCTGAACTGGTTCACATGATTAGAAGTGGATAAATGGGAAGCACAGGATGGTCTTTTTCTTCAGCCTGTGTCGAATTTAACTTTATTATCTTGCGGCTTCCAATGGAGCTGGAACTGTTTACATCCCGTTTTCAGCACTCAAAGGGGGAAACTGTTTCTGAGAAAGTCACTTAATAGTGCCCCACAATCACGCACTCCTTGTGACACAAGACAGTCAATACTGCAGCCTCAGGAACTTCCGCTTCTTCTGACCCTCTGGACACACTTTCATTGATTGAAAAAAGTCAAAGGGGCTGCAGAAATGTCGGTGGAATTGCACCTTAGTGATTTTACACGAGGGGCCTTTGGCTGCAGCCGAGCGGTCTGAAGCCCACAGCGGGTTAAGTGAGGGACAGAAGAATTTGTACAGATTAGACCAACTTAAAAGTTACTGCTGCAGGACACTATCAAAATATTTCAACAATAATTCGGCAGCATTGATTCATAGGTGTCACAGAGAGCAGCTTCTGTAGTTTTCTCATGCTGGAGGCCGGTGGAGACATTTTTGGCTTTGGCGCTGTATTCTAGCAATTAAAATGCCTCCAGAAATGAGCAGCTAGTCTCTGTTGTTTTTCTCTTCCTATTATAGACGTTTGTCTTTCTACTCCATCGCCAAAAAGTATTGCTTCTGCAAAGAGGCACGCTAATTAACCCCTTTTCTATTCCACACTCAAACATTCACGCATACTCACACACATACCAACATTATTAATGCAGGTTCGTCAGCCAGTGTCTTGGCCTTGTGTAATTTGAATTAACAGTATAAGTATGCTATTTTATAATTAAGCCCACAAGACTCAAATCTGATGAATTCCTTCAACCATTATGTGCTGAGGGAATTATTTAATGTTCAGAGTTTTATCATTTCTGCTATGAAAGCCTGTCGAGGTTCAACGTGTTAGTCACACAGACTGCATTTCAATAAGTGAGCTTCTACTGACCTTCCATATTTTAACAATCAAGTTGGGCCAAAATAGCTGCTGTATGTGCTTTCCGCGTACATTTGTGCCTGAATTCATATAAACAGCAAGCCAATAGTTATGGAGGTATACATGTTTATTGTGAGGGAGCATCAGCCTTCAGGATACCCAGCACATATTTCCACAGTTATAGTGTCAAATGCTGTCGACTGTTTACGGGAGAACAGGGTTGGTTGTCACAGTCATTAGATCTCCCTAGAGGGCAGTATTTCAGAATTGGGATCAGAGGTCACCCAAAGGGTCAATTGAGGAGTAAGACACTGAGGTGAGAGGACTTTTAGTGTAAATTTAAATATCTATATAAATGTAATCTTCTGTGTTTCTCTTCTAGGCCATTACACAAGCTTTGCTTATGACAAAACTAGTCTTACCATCAAAAACATTAAGATAGAGCTAAAGTTTAGATCATTTTTCTCTTAGTTAGGCCCAGTTGGAGATACTTGAAACAGTCCGTTTACATTTTTGACTAATAGTGAGTGACTGAGTTGAGTACTTTTGTTCTTTGTCTTGTGATATAAGGATAAAAAAATACTTTCTTCTTACTTTTTCCAGTTTGTGTTCTCTCGATGCAGGAGAAAACTTTTTTTTAATGTATTTTTAAGATTGCCTCCATTTTTTTTATTCCCCCCTAAAATAACATACAGACAACCAACCCCATAGTGTACATACGATGGGATTGGCTGTAACAAATGCACAAGACCATTTAAAAAGCCCATAGCTTTTGAACAGATTAAGCTTGAGGAGAGTGGGGCCATTTCATTCTTATCTGACCCTTTAGGCTTCTATTACACATTGAAAGGGAATCTATTGAGGATAATATTTTTTTTGAGGGATTGAAATGAATTTAAAACGTGAGATGACCAACCCTGTTCTCCCCTACATTTAAATGGACCAGGAAGTTTGTTCCTATTAGACAACGTTCTATTTTCCTTTTCCTTTTAAAATTACCTCACCGAGAGCAGCCAACTAACCTACAACTGAACTGATCCATGGATTTATTCAAATTGATGTTATGGGTTTTTTTTGCTTCTGTCATAAGTGATGACAGACCAGAGCGTCCCTAAACCTGCGATTAATTTCACGACATCTCCTCTCCGTACCCGTGATCGAGTGGTTTACTGCAACTCTAATTACACCACTCAGCTGTGGGAGACTGAGGTTGAGACAGGGAGATGAGGATGAGGTGTCTGACAGTGATGATGATGATGATAATGATGATGATGATCATGACAACATCAATGATGAGGATACTAACCTTTGACCTTAACAATCTAGTTTGAGTTGGTGGCAGCTGAGACCCTCCACTGTGGCAGACAACAGCAGCCAGTACTTCAGCATCGCTACAGTCCCACCACGCTGTAACATGCTGCAGGCTGGAGCGTACTGTGAGATGCCTACCCGATGAGTCAGCTAAGGGTGTATCGCTGAGATAGCCCTGTGCAAACTGCTGCAGTGGTGATCCCACAGGAGGAATCATCAGGCAACATTGACCCAGCAGATTGAATGTCAAGACACTGTCAAATACCCACTAACCAGTTTGTTTTCCGTTCCCCAGGATTACTGAAGCAGATCTTTAACGGAGCTTCTAGCAGTGAGGTTGCAAATTGCACCCAACTGAATTCAATTACCCTATTGTTATATTTTTTATTGTTCACAAAAAGCTGTGCGCCATTCTGGGGAGCTTGTTGGGTTTTGGAGGAGTAGTTCTGTCTCCAGGGAAATATTTAATTTGCTTTACATGCGATGAGTCAGTGAGTAATTGTCCAATGTCGAGCTCGGGCCACCAAACACTACTCCTGGTTCTGTTAGTGTCCTGGTTTTAAAACGTGGTTCTCTCTAATTGTTTAGGGACAAGTGATAACATCCTTCATGGACACGATGGACTGATTACATCTCCCTGCTTCTGCCTTGGGACCGCTTAGACATCCCCAGGGAAAATGAAATTGCTGCAGAGAAGGATATTTTCTCTGATCTATTCATCCACTTAACACCTGAGCTCTGACCAGGATAGGGAACTCAACACAAATAGAGAAATAAGTGAGGAAAGAATATATTGAGACAAGAGGCAATGATCTTCTTAAATCCCACTCTACTCTGTATGATAATGTCTGGAGTCATGTAACAGAGAGGAAGTCGGATTTCAGTCTGAACCGCTTGAGGAGACTCTTGGCTGGAGTGATGAAGCCGTGTGCGTGCACTCTCAAAACATATTTCATTTTCTAGATATCAGTCCAGCCGACTGACACAGCCGGTGTGTTTTGCAGATGTTTCACTCTACGCTAATGGGGGGAAAAAAAGTAGTGAGAAAAAGTTAGTGGGGCAGGAGCAGCATTTGGTCCTAGAGGAGGTGGCCAATAAACAGTCTGAGGAGGTATCTAAAGCACTCACGGCTCCAGCATCCAGTCTCCAGTCTCTTGGCCTGTGCATGCTGTCTTGGACAGCAGTTCTGTGCTCGGGGGCCCGACTGTAGGGGCCTCGCTGGATAATGGCACATTTATTTCAGGCAGCCTCAAGAGAGAGAGAGAGAGAGAGAGAGAGAGAGGGCCAGAGAGCGAGAGCAGTAGCAACTTATCTGGCTGCTAGCCATCCTCACCACTACCACCAGTGACCCCGATGAGGGATTTATATATTTCCGCACGCACACACACACACACACACACACACACACACACACACGTTCCTCTCGCTTCGGCTAGGGGCTTCACGTCGTTCTCCCTCAGCCCTGCAAGTCATGCAAGACTTTATAGATTCATGGTCAAGGGTAAAACGTGTCCCGCTGTGGAATAGTAGCGACACGGAGAGGTAAACAGACCTCGGGCGCGTCGCTAGAGGCCGTGTGTGACAGGGCCTCTGTTGGGGAAACAGCCCACAGTTCTGTTTCGGGCTGGAATGATGTCATTCCAAACGGAACAGCACCGCGGAGCTGAGGCCATGTGGATGAATACAGCCTGCAGTTATTAATGCACAAGAACGATGATCAGGAAAGGTGGAGCTTTGTTGCTGTCGTTGTGTTTACACAAGAAAATACTAATATACAGTGACCTACCGTAAAGCGCTCATGCATGGGGCTCATGCAGAGACCACCCATCTCATCAGCCAAGGAAGATATGCGTCCCCCACACAGCTACGTTACAGTGTTTAACCCAAGACATTTTTATAATGCCGTTGTGTTATGTTTAAGTTTCCAGATTTAGATTGCAGAGAGTTATGTATTATTTTAGAGGCCCAAAGATGACACGTGTGTGGATTTAACCCATCGGCAGGCTCTAACTCAGCATTTTCACAGTGTAGGAATGGTAATCCACAAACACCAACATGTTTTCCTAAATGACACTTTAACTACATTTTTGTGTTACCCAAACTAAACGACCTGAATAGTTACTAAATCAGCTACATTGGGTACACAGTCACTCACCCCAGTGGGGGTCCGAGGGTGTTGTATATCAGTCTGAACTTGTTATTTAACACTTTTTACATAGTTACTCCAAATGTGGTCTATCTTTCTGATAACATGCTGTCCTGCTGATAATAAATCTCACAGCTGTGCTGGAAATTGCTTTAGGCCTCTTAAGTTTCTTGCTACATGATAGTTGGATTTAAAATTCCAATATCTAGCAATATAATAGAGTCAGGAGCAGAGCCAGGCTGACATCTGACTCTCTGGCTGTTGTCGATGAAGCTGCAGCAGAGAGAGAGAGAGAGAAGGACCACAAGGGGAAGTGGGAGGCTTGGGTCTGCTCAGCAGCCAGCTGGACTCCCCTGGAAAATACAAGATGCCTTCCTGTGCCAGAAATCTGCAGACCAAGAGGGAAATGTGAATGGAAGCAGGGAAAATGTTAGTGTGCAAGCTGCCGGCCAAGAAGGAGAAAGAGAAGATGGTTCATATTTTTAAAAATTCAACAATGTTCTGAAGAGCAAAAAATAGAACTGGAGGAGAAAAAGGAAGAAAAAAGGCCCAATTTACCTCAGTAATAAGCCGGTAAAGTGGTTAAAGAGAGAAAAACAGACGCTTATAGTACGTGGCTTATTATTAGCATTAACATTCATGGCAGTAGGAGCGCTGCATCCTCCACCTGATATGATAATGTATGAACATAATCACATAATATTTGTATAAGTTACAGTTTATATGCAATTAACAAGACAATCTGAACCACCTTAACATTCTCACTGATGATAAATCAGGTTTATGAGAAATATTATGTATAGCAAGTTGACCAAACCCCCCAAAGCCCTTTTTCATAAAAAAAATAAACAACTTGACTTATAAAAGCCTATTTTATAAGGCAGCTTTGATAGTCCAAGAAAATCTAAGTTATTACATAATAAATATTTGTGTGAATATGAAAATGTTATGGTCTGACTGGGTGGTATAAATAATTTACTTTCAATCCAGGGTAGCCAGCTCTGTCCACAAGCACCATATGGGTGAAGGGTACCAGTGAAGGTGCTATAGCCAAGATTTAACTCTATTTTTATTGCAGTAATTGCTGAATTATGATTATTTTAGAATATCCCCCCCATGGCCCTCAGTGGGCTTCTTATTTGTGGAAGTAGCTGATTTAACCGCTTGTGTGTGAGAATAAGTCTCTGTTGGAAATGATGTAATGCACCTGTGTGCTGACTAAGCACAGCCTACATGTATATACTTAACCTTCACACACTTAAAGATTTCCTGACGCTTGAAAATGTATTGACTTCGTGACAGCTCAGCATTTTCAGTGTACTGGCGCCCCCGTGTGGTACAGCGGTATAATTGCAGCCTGCTGCCGGAAAATGGCGCCGTACAGCATTTAGCCCCTCTCATTCAGCCTGTAGAAAGTTTTCACCATCTTGTAAAGTAGTCGTATTTATTTTTCAATAACCTGCAAGCACAATTAAGATCTGTTTGTCAGAGTTTGATGTTTGTAATTCGACCAACTGGACTAGTTTGATTGGAACATTTTGCCATTTTTTGCCAGTAAGCAGGTAAGTTGTTGTTATGTCCTCCTGAAAAGCAGGTTGAGCCGACATTGGAAGTCAGATCATCACTTGACAGAACCAGTTATTCTCCCCCAGTAAACGTATATAACTGAAACACGTGTATTAGCATAGCGTGTTGACAATAACTTCATTAAAGTACAGCACTACGCCCTGGAGTGACAAAAGGTTTACTGTGGAGGCCAACACACCCTGACAGCCTTATTCAGTTAGATCTGGCTGCAATAGTTCCGGTGAACAGCAGGTGGCAGTAGAGTGCAGTGTTCCAGCTTTGTTGCCTGTGTGTGTACAGCTGAAACCTCACAAGGGGCTCTGATACAACATAGTATTTGAGTTTTGATAATGGGAGTTTGTCTAGGAGGTAGATATAATTATACTGACCCACTTTATGTAATCTGGTTACTGCCTCTATCCAACAACAATGCATTCATTTATTTAGTTGTATCCTGCAAAAAAACTCTACAACTCTCGTTTGTTAAAACAGTTGTATTGTACAAGTATTTTTCCTTATGTGTATATCTATTCTTTTTGACATTTGTAGTACTTGGCTCTTACTTTCATGACTTCTTAAATGTGTGTATCGTATACACCAAACACCAAGATAAATTCATTGTGTGTTTAAACCTACTTGGCAATAATTAGTCTGATTAATTAACATCTCACTCCTCACAAATGTCGCTAATTAGCGCCACATATTCATTTTGGTGCAAGTGCAGTATTTCTAGTGTCATTTTCTCCACCATAAATCTGATTTCTACTGTCTTTTGTCAATCGCTGTTAGCCTGATATTAATTAAGAAAAGCCACGTTCTTTTTTTGTTGTTGTTTTAGGCATTTTTTATTCGGTGAATTGTGGATCTCATCTTATATCATATCTCATTTTGGAGCAATTCCAACAGATCAATTCACTCTCCACTCCTATCTTGTCCTCCTTTGCGTGCACAGTTAATTTATGTACTCTCCTTCCTATTTTAACACACAAATTAACACCTGACCTGCTCTCTCCAGCTTGCCAGCACTCATGTAAAGTGGAAATCTGTGGCGGCGACTGCATATTTTTTAGCAGGAGAGTGTCAGCCGCCTGTGTGAGATGAGTGACAGCACACGCAGAATGCTGTGAGTAGCATTTGCAATTCAATGCTCAGATTTAACCTCTTCCCTCTCCCCTCAGTGCGGATCGACTGGCTGAATTCAAAATCAACCTCTGAGAAGATGCTCTTTACTCACTTGCAGAAAGTGAGAGTCTGAACCGTCAGTATGTCGCATTGACCTTGTCCAGGATATCCACCGACACACGTGGAGTTATCTTTTTGCAATATGACACCATGAGGAAACTATTTTCTGAAAGTCCTCTTGCTTTATCATTCCATCTGTGACCACGCAGTGCAATTTTGTATCTCATGGCCAAATTGTGCAAGCTCATACGTTCACAGGTATTCGGAAAGTCAAAAGGAAATCTTGTTCCATTTCACTGTAGAAACAAAACGCACAAATCACCCCATTGTTCCATTTCATAAAGAAAACAATGCCGGGGAAAAGGAGAGGTGTACATTACGTCTTCCCGAGGTTAAGACGTGATGAAAACAGCACCCTGTTTACAAAAAAGAAAAGAATTATTATGCAAAAATCATAGAAGTAGATGGCTCAGTATTGATCCCTTCAGTTGAGGAGACTTTTGAGTAACAACATTACAGCACAGCTCTTGGATTCCTATACACATGCCTGTGGGCGTAAATGTGTCCGCGTCTGTTTTATGTGTGCACACATGTACGTGTGTGTGCCACAGAGGGTATTTATTTATTATGAGGAGGTGTGTGTGTGTGTGTGTGTGTGTGTGTGTGTGTGTGTGTGTGTGTGTGTGTGTGTGTGTGTGTGTGTGTGTGTGTGTGTGTGTGTGTGTGTGTGTGCGTGCGTGTGGGCATGTGAGCATTGCTGCTGCTGATGTGGGTCATTACCCTTTTTTCCCCCCAGGGGCCGTACAGCAGGAGGGGACAGAAGGGGAGGGGATGGATGGAGGGGTGGGGGGGATGGGAGAAATGGAGGGTGGTGGAGGGAGTGGGAGGAGGAGGTAGGGGTTGAGATTGTGTGTGTGGATGTATGTGTGTGTGTGTGTGTGTGTGTGTGTGTGTGTGTGTGTGTGTGTTAGGGGGGGGGGGGGGTCCCAGAGGACTAGAGACCAATAAATCACAGTGCCGTCGCTGCGCTGACACCCAGCTTGTCTGATGAGGCACAGGGAAGGGGTGGGGGCAAAGTGAGGGGTGAATACGAGTGTGTGTGTGTGTGTGGGGGGGGGGGGGGGGGGGGGGGGGGGGGGGGGGGCACCACCATGACAACATTGTGGCCTTGTCTTCCTGTCACTCAAGCCCACGCAGGAGCCGCTCTCGACCCCATCCCAGAGGCACTGGAGAGATTGAAGAGAGGTGGCGGTGAGAAAATGGGGATACCACAAAACCAAAAGTTTATGACCCCAACCAAAGCACCTTCCTCCAATATCATTCTTTTCCCCTCCCCGTGGGATGCCGAAGCTCTGTCTGCTGTCGAGTGGAACAAAGGTGAACGAGAGGAAAGAAATCCACTCTCTGACTTGGCTTCCATGCTGTGAGATCATTCATTTACATTCCAGGACTATTTTTGGAAATCTATTCTTGACTGCTTAAAGTGATTTTCTTAATTCTTCCAAAACTTTTCGAGAAAAAGGTAAACATTCTGGATACATGTACGACCTGATACACTGTGCCTGGTGCTGAACGATGGAGAATGGAATAAAAACATTGGAAGGTGGGTGTTTTTCAAAATGCTGAGAAAAAGAAATGTAGTGGCAGCCGTCAAAAGGCAGCGTGTCTGTAGAGGCTGAACTGCTATTGGAGAAAAATGGTGTCCCTGCTGTGACTGCGATGGGTCTCCGGTGTGATTGTGGCAAAAATTGCAGGTCTGGAGAGAAGGCCTTTACTCTGTGAACATGATGTTTACCATCAATGTGATTAGGAATATTTTATGCATCAAAATCAAGTCACTACTAGTAGCTATATGGAAACACACTGAAGTGTTCATCTAGATTTATTCATCACAAAAACACTCGGCCAAACAACAACAAGGTACAAAGAAATGCAATACTGACGCATTCCGCTGTGGATTTTTCTGTTGATTTTCAGAGAGAGTTTCTGCGCCTCAACGTTTACAGAGGGGATTTTTAGCATACAATCCTGCAACTGCCAGTGTTTACGGAGAGAGCACCAGACAAGTGAAGCTTATTGATCCCAGCGAAACATTGTAATAACCGCTCTCATCGCGCTGCCTTCCAAACGAACAAAAGAAAAGACATGATAGTTCATCTTCTTGACCGGATATCTGTCCAGCAGACCTTGTCCGGCGTCATTAACAGCTAATATCTTCGCCCACTGTTTGACACTGATATCGCTGTGGGCAACCACAGCGGAATGATGTCGTCTTTGTATGTTTTCATGGGAAGTGAACTTGTTTTCATCACCTCCATTCAAAAAACCACTCCCACCTGATGTTTGTGCTGCTTGGTAATAATTTCCCCGCTGTACTTTGAATACCCGGTGGTTTGGCTTCTGTTGTTCCCCTTAAGTTGAGACGATAAAAGGATGCTGCTGCTCCCTCGGGCCCCGTGTTCCACTGTTCCACTGTTTTGCTCTTTCGAGACAGGTGTGTGTAGGTGAGCATGTGTCTGGTTGCACTCGGCATACATGTGTTTGGCGGGATTGTCTCTTTACGACCTCACACCACTGAGCTAAAACCAAAAATGCTCCTGCAGCATTACGACCATTGTGTTCTGGCCCATTGTGGGGCCACTTTGATGTCCCGTGGCTCTGAGCCTCTGGAGGAGAGACGGGTACACTGTGGTTTATTTAATCAGTGGAGCTCAGCCAACACACACACACACACACACACACACACACACACACACACACACACCCCTAGCACACTCCTTCCTCTGACCTGCCAATAGCAATAATATGTGTCCTTCACTTATCATTTTCTATTATCTGCATTATTATGCCTCCCCCAGCACAGCGTAACTCAGCCTCATACATCCTGTGCACCCCCTTCCTCACCCTCACCCTCACCCTCAACCCCGCCGCCCAGCCCAGCAAGCACTCCCGCCATAACACACACACACACACACACACACACACCAACATGAAACATCTCCTCGTGCTGCAGCAGACTGCAAAGCGCTGCATTCCTCATGACTTCTTTTTCCTTTTTTCTTCTAATAAATGTGATCCCAGAATCCGGGAGGGAGACCAGCGCTGTGCATTAAAATTCATGGGAAAAAAATGGCAATAAAATCTTTCTTTCTCTCTCTCTCTCTCTCTCTCTCTCTCTCTCTCTCTCTCTCTCTCTCTCTCTCTCTCTTCCCCTCTTTCTCTCCTCCCCTCCCCACTTGCTCCCCTCACCCCTCTCTCTTTTTCATTCCCTCACTTGTCTGCTCAACACATAGGCCTACTCGCACAAGGCGCACACACACACACACACACACACGCACAAACACACACACATTTTTTTCATCACCCGTGTGTGCACTCTCCTTCTCGTTCAATCTCTAAACCTCCTACTGGCTCGTCTTTCTCAGCACCCCCCCTGCTGTCCTTCATCCTTTATTCTCTTCCTCCTCCCTCCCTCCCTTCTTCCCTCCCTCTCTCCCTCCCCCTCTGCGTTTCCTCTGTCTCTTTCTCACACACACACACACACACACACACACACACACACACACACACACACACACACACACACACACACACACATGTATCACACAAACACACACACACCATCTATATTTTCCAACTCCACCTCTGGCAGGTTGTGATTTCCACTGTCAGAAATTGCTTTTTCAATATCTCTCTCTCTAATTATGAGCCCCGCCAAAGGGGTCGTGCCACCAGAATACCAATTTTTCCCACCATTTCTCCCTTCTTCTCCAGAATAATTCTCCTTTTCCAGGTAACAACAATGCGCATATTCAAAATATGCCCATGCAAGCGTTGCAGCATCATCCCTGTTGTATTTCTGTGGGTTCTGCCGGCTCTGATTTAGATGTATTTGGTCTTTCCATGTTTGGTCAGCTCCCTGTGTACATGATTAATTTTTGACATCTAGAAATGAGCAGGATGATGCAGAAGTTAGAGCAGAGTCTATTTATTCCCACACCAACGAGGACGAATTGGGGGAAATGTAAGATTTTTTTCTACGCATTGATGGTTTGTGGAGAGGAAAAAAAAGAAAACCACTGAATCTTGATACAGCCACCACACAACTCCTCGCGCTCTCAATCACTCCCTGTACCCAGGAAAGGGTTAACCTCACAGAGCAGTTGTAGCCTGCTTGATTGACGTGCGGAGCATTGTGCTGCCCATACCTTCCAATCAGCAAACGGTCAGCACGCCCCACGTGGGTGTTCTCAGTACCCATTGGCTCATTTTACCAGTGTTTACCGTGCCGAGGCCGAGCCCCACGTGGAGATTTCATTCAATCACTGAACAATTTATCTGAACCCCGTCTTTCTAAAGAAAAGATTACAATGTAAAATATAAAATACACATTTGATAATTCGTTGGATAGATTTTCTAATCAGCATGCAACACTAAGAAAAACAACTTCCATGGTTTTCTTGTCAAATATCAGCAGGCTATTTGAAGAACAGCATTGTGGGAGTGCTCGGTGTTCTGGACTCCCCAATATTTAGGATTTTAAATGGTAGATTTGGATTCAATTATTTTTTTCTTGAAAAAAAAGAACATCACCAAACCATCACACGGTTTATTAATTTTGATAAAACAAACGGTGGGGGGGAAAGCAGTGTCTTTAGGTCTCCTCCCCCCTCCTTAAAGAAAGCTACTCATATGTTATGTCCCATTGAGGATCAGAGAAGGGGGGAGTGAGGGACTGGGAGTGTTGTGTGAAAAGAGTGCAGGCCAGCGAGCGAGACAAAAGAGGCTGCGGCTACATTGAATGTGCCGGTGGTGTGTCCGTCTCCGAAACCACAGGCAAACCACATCCCCCCCCCCCCCCTCCCCTCCCCATCTGGCCTTTATGCTACGGACGGCGAAGATATATCGGAGAGGGAAACCAATTCCGATATTATAATTGCTGGAAGCGCGAAGTTGAGGACTTGGAAGAACGCTCCCTTGGACCCCGGGTGTCTCTCCTCTCCTCTCCCCGTCCTCACTACGCGTCGAGTGCGGTGCGGTGTGCGGTTGGAGATATAACCCCAGAACAAAGGAGTCTTGAGGCGAGGAATGAGCGAGCCGAGACTAGCTTTGCCGTTACCTTTGAAACCGGGCCAAATGCCTCTCTGAGACCAACAATAGTACATCGGCTGCACGTATTTCTCGACGAAGCTTTCCGCCCCAACAAGGGAGAAAGAAGAAGGACAAAAAAAAAAACACCGCACACGGAGACGCACAAGTCGGCGGCTACAATGTTTCCTCAAAACCGACCACCGGTAAGTACGCTACGCTACTATGTAACCGTCTACATGCGTTGAACGAGGCTATTGTCGTATATCCGGAACCTCCATTAAATACAACGTGTGTTTGTGATAAACGAGGTTGTTTTTAAAACCGTATTGAGCCTCAATGAGAAAGTGCATGCCGAAATTGTTCTGTCTTTTGTCACCCTCTCTGTGCATTTCCGGGGACTCCTTTTGTGAGGGGAATTATAACATAGCGTATAATAGAATATAGGCTGATGTATACAACACATGTGCTTCTTTGCCTTTTTATATTAGCGCCGTGTGTAATCTATGAAGGTCAGGCAGATTGCTGTCAGTAGGGGTTTAGTCCAACTTTGCTCAGTGTCTTTGTGTGTGGATCTCATGTCCTTGGTGGCCACCACCAGTTTAGGAACATGGAGCCTCCTTCTAATTCCCATACTATTGTGGAGTTGACCCAGATGATCAAGTGTGTGTTTGTTTGTCCCCTTCCTCGCAGGCTGTGAGGGGGGAGAGTGAGTCAGCTTGGCTTGTTGACACCTTCACTCAACGGTCTGCCCTTCTCAAGTGCCACTAGTTGTTTTAAAAAAAAAATCTGCTTTCTGAAATATATTTTCAATCATACCGAGGGTGATCCGTGCCCCCTGATTTATTGATTTGATGGACCGAAAACTAGAAGCTCATCCTTTTTTTTTTTTATTGAAGAAGATAATCACTTTTGCCGAAAGTCCTCTGTACTGGCTGGTAATATGGTTAATGACAAAGAAATTGGCTTGCTGTCTGTGTTTTGAGATGGATCTCCGTGAGGTTAGGAGCTGAAAATTCATGCTGCATGGCTTTAATTTGTTTTAGTCGAGTTAGGTGGAGAGCTTTTGAGCAGACTGAAATACATAAACACTGGTCCTCGAGCAGTGTGAAGTATCAATTAAGACCTGCTCATTTGCCTAACCCTCATCTACATTCCTCAGCCATGCCACCCTGCACCCCACCCCGACAGTGTTTTGACATTCACGTCCCAGGCATTGAAACCAGATTAAGCACAATGTGAAGTATATCTCCATGTGCGTATGCCACTTTAATTAATTATTCTCACACATTCATTTGTGCAGGTAAAGACCCCAAAAACCCACCGTTTTTAAACTTTGCTGTCTTTATGTGTTTGCATGAGATTGCATCCAGCATTGTAACTTTTATTATTTCAGTACTTCCTTTTGAGTGATAAAGGGAACTTGTGAGTCTCCGCTATCCAAACACACACAGCACATACACAAACATTACACACACACCGGCAGCTGTGTATGTAGTATAGCAGACTGCAGGAAGGCAGGGCAGGAGGTAGACTGTGGGCCTGTGGTTTGCACTGTAAACCCAATCCCTCTCATCCAGCCTCTCCTCGCTGTGTTCCTGTGAGAGCTCCAAACCACATCTTAATGTATGGGCAGGCGTCCCAGGGTGAGAGGAGCAGACTGCGGCAGGTCTGGGTGGAATGTTAAGACCAGCGGCCCTGCTTCATTTCCACCCTCCGCAGAACTTAACGGTACCACGTGTGACGCCCGTCCTCAGAAAGTCTCCGGCCGTCGGCGGCGCTTGTTTGCACCTCGGAGCGAAGGGCCACTCAACCCGGCAAACTGTTTAATCTCTGAAATGCAAGGCAGGCAGTAACCTGTCATCACTGCATACTCGCCGGCTGTGAAGGATGTGACCCATATATTATATAAACATGGGACTCGTAATAACAAATGTATAGTTATTTAAGACTATTAAGAATTATGCTAAATACATTTCACAATGAGGATAGTGAACAGGAGACTTTGTAGCTGGTTAACATACATGTTTATAGCTTGCTAGTGTATTGACCAAATGCAGTACATCAACTGCACTCCTCACCAGAGATTCAAATTATGTTCAAAGATGTAATGATGCTGTGGTGTCAATACAGGACATAGAAACAATCTTAAAAAATGCTTCAGGCACTTCTATGTGCCCAGATGATTTGGGGATTTTGCCAAATACAGTATACCATCTGAGATGTGTATAGGACAGGTCAGGCATGGCTGTCTGTCTTAAATCCTAAATGTTCTTTCAGCTATGGAACAGGGATAGAAACACACCAGGCTATGGTGTGCTGCAGGAATGAGCCATAAAACAAGGAAGTGAGTTAGCATTTTTGCACTTTTGGTTCCCGTCTCAAAGTCGTTTTCTAATGGGTTTTTGGTTAGATCCTTGAAAAATCCCCGTCTGTATTATGTTTTAAATAAGGCGTTTGCTAACAAGTGGCTAATTGGGACTACAAAACGTCATCCCGCTGGCTTGTTCACCTTTACAGCCTTTTTCTTTATACTCGTGCACAAATGGCGTCGTTTAACGTTAGCTATCACAAACATGTGTTTGCCACAGAGCCTATTTTCTGTAATAATCCAGATCCGAATGGAAAAATCCCATTGGGTTTTTGACAAGGGAGCCAGTGAGATGCTAACTTTAATGTGGGCCTGTTCAAATACATCATCCCTTCAGCACTCTATGCTGTAGACACGAATGGATAAGAAGAAGAAATCAAAACACCAGAGCCGAGTACAGAAATGTATGCAAATCAGAAACACTTAATGTTGTTGGCCTGTCATGATACTAACGAAGTTGTCAAAAATAACATTTAACCTGCTTAAATTTTCACAAAACTAATGGGCCTTTCACACGGAACGTGGCTACGGTGCTGCGACTGCTTTTCACTGCGTCAAAGCATGAGCGCAACACAGTCCAGCGCTGTGCCCAAAGTTCAGCCTGGTTTCACCTCAATGAGCACTGAACCCAGTGGCGAGCGCAGCGCAAACCGCTTCCTGTGTGAAAGGTCCTTCAGACTCAAACTGAATGCATATAGAAACACATTGTGGTGGCATTAGCCTGTTTGCTGTAACACAGTTAGATTGGTCCTAATATTACCAAGAGCCCACTAACAACCATTTTATCCTGAACAATGCCCGGGGCTGGGGGAGGGGTTTGTTAAAAGGCTACCATTGTGGGGGGACGGTGGTTCAATTTTTGTAGTTTAGCCAGTCGGTCATACATATTTTATTGCATTTCATAATCCTATAGGGACAAAGGACAGGTTTCTTCCAAATAAGTTGGATTGGATAATAGTTGAACTGGATTTGTTTATGACTGTCGGACTGTTGCTCTTGCTTGTCCCAGTGGACTCTCTCAAAAGGCTAATTGTTTGCGGATGCAAAGTCAGAGATGTTTATTGTTTGTATCAAATGAATTTGTTGGCACACTACACGGACGATTAAGAAAGCACTTAAGACCTTTTCTTAGTTGTATAATGGGTTAGCGTCACCTAACCCTAAATCTTCATCCGTATACCTTCTTTCTCCTTTAACCAGCCCAACCCTTTCAAGGAGGTGGTCTTGTTAAAATTCATAACTAGTCAGTGAATCTAAGGTTACGTAGGAGACTCGGACTGTTGTGGGGAGAGTGCTTTGAATGAATGAGTGAGTTGAGGCCTTCTCCTTGTCCTCGGAGCTAGCATGAAGTCAGCCGCCACTCACCCAGTCCCAGCATGCTTTTAGCTCTTTATCACCACTGTTGTCCAGCGGTGAGAGTGTGGCTATCGATCAGGAGCTCGCCTGCTTTGCTCCGCCACCGATTAGATGGAGGGAGGGAGGCAGAGAGGAGAAAGAGAAGGTGGAAGAAAACAAAGGAAAAGAGGCTGAAGGGATCTCAGGTTTACACAAGCTGTTGTGGAGGTGTGTCTCGGTGGAAGGAACAAACGAGCTGAGGGGGGTTACCTAATAAAAGAAGGCACCTCCAGCAATTAAGCCAGCTGACAGGCAAACTGTGGCGCTCCGCTAATGTGGGCTGACAGCAGGGAAATTTGAATAACGAGGCTTGCGGGAGGAAGGAGAGAGGACGGGGGGGGGGGGGGGGGGGGGGGCGAGCTGAGAAGCTGAGAAAGAAAGATGTGTGGTGCTAATGAAACAGGTGCCTGGCAGCCCCTTTAAGTGCAGGAATCATTGAGAGACTACCAGTGTGTTTTTTTTTTCTTTTCCCCAGCGCAGAGCCAAGCAGATAGCCACTTGATAGGAGGCGGGGGCAACCTGTGTCTTTTTCTTCCCCGCCGCAAGCCAGTTTAACAATGCGAATCCCCGCTGAATGTTGACAGCTATGTTTGAATAATTCGATATAAGAAGCTTTCACATCAAACGTGTTTGAGAAAGGACAGTGTATTGACATGTTTCATGGCCTTCAGAGATGGGGAGGTGTGTGTTTTTTTTTTTTTTTTTCCGCGTGTGTGGGTGGATACACAGCGATACACATTCAGAAATACTGTTCTGGGTTAGTTAGACCTACTGTCAGTGCGTTCTTGGTGGTAGCCAAATGAGAGAGGGAGAGAGCGAGAGAGCTTGGTGGGTGTTTACTCTGATGATCGGCTCTGTGGCTAAGCAGTGTAATTAGTGGCCCGCCTAATGGGCCGAGCTATATGACGGGAGGCAGCAGCACACCACCTTCCTCGCTTAAGGAGACCGACGCAGAGAGACAGAGCCCCGGAAAAAAACCCAAATATGAAACTGTAATCTAAACATTTGGCATGGTGTTCCTTTGTTAGCCATGCTAGCGGCGTCTAGGAACGGCAATCTGTCGGTTCAGCTCCAGACTGAAATATCTGTATCTGTATATACTGTAGCTGGATTAAGATTAAATACATTGAAAGATAATCAAGGTCTACCAAAGATGATTCCCTATGATATTGGTGATCCCCCTGACTTCCTCTAGTGCCATCACAAGGATCTTGTCTTGACACCTATTGGCTGGATTGCCTTAAATTTGGTACAAAGATTCATGTTCATTCATCATTGGGTAGAAATCTTAATCTGTCTTAATACAGTGGTGGCCATACTTCTTTGATCATTGGCCATATACAGACTGCATAAGGAATTATGGGCCAAACGATAGTAAAAGTGTAGCTTTCAACCAATTACACTGCAAGAAAATCTGTGTTTATAGAGTACGTATGAAACCACATGTGTCGTAGAAAATTAATTTTCTATCAAAATAACTACGCAACACTATTTAACAGTTTAACGTTTGCGGTACGGTAGTTTATTGGTGTGCCCGAAGTGCAAAAAGTATTTTCCATATCTGCTGCTTTTTAATTTATATGAATGAAACACTTTTAAACTCCAAATATTGGAGTTGTGTTCATGGCCTTTAAGCACCCACTTAAAATCTTGCGATGTAAACATAAAATGTAAAGCTAATAGTAAAGTCTAATAGTAACAACAAATGAGGTAAATTTCACAAATTATAGTCGACATCTAGTGTTTAAACTAGGATGTGTAATGTACATGCAGTTTAGTTTATTTATAATAAATATGCTCAGGCAATATTCTAGCTTCTTTAGAAAAAAAAGAATGCAGGCCATTTAAAAAAAAAAAAAAAGGGACGCGGCCACATGTGGCCCACAGGCCATAGTTTCCCATCAGCCCCAGCTTTACCTTGCGTTTAATGCTGCTGATGATAAACATTACGGATGGTTAGCATCGTCATTATGTCAGATTCTCTGGCCAAACATTCGGCACAATCGGTGTTCATGATTTGTAGTGAACGCAATATGGCAGATAAGAAACAAGAACGTGGCAACCATTAAGTAGTGGGAGCTTTGTGTATAAGAGTTGTGAACATTTTAGAAGAAGAAGAGAATATAAGCGGTCATCCAAGAGGAATCCGTTTCTCTTCCCGTCCCATGCAGACGTACGAAGAAGACAGAGGAGTGTTCTTTTTAAGTGAACCGAATATTCTTATGGTCACACGACCACATAATAACGCTGATGGCCCCATTTCAGCTCCATTAGCAAATCATGTATCACTCTGTGGGTCAGTGTGGCCAGTGAGGATCGAGACAAATCTTGCGGATTCCCATCGATATTTGACGTAGGAGCTACAGCCATGTGTGACACAATAAAGTGCATGTGTGCTTGTAAATTCTTGCGGAAACTGCGTCGTGCACACATCCACTTAGTGTTTGTAGTGGGCATGTGTGGGCGTGTAGTCTCGTCTGTGTGTGTGTGTGTGTGTGTGTGTGTTTGTGTATGCATGTGTGTTTTAGGGTGGGGGGGGTTAGAGCAAGGATGTGAGGTCATAGTGGTTTGTTGCTTGCGGTGTAATTAGTGGTTACGCAAATGAAAACAGGAATGATTTCATTCAGGGAATGCCACACTGTTAATGGTCCCTTCACATCAGAATTTAATGTGTGCACAGATGCAGTTTTTCCACGAGTGTACGTTCGTTTTCACATTCGTGTACGTGTCTTTGCGTTCGTGGGTTTAGTTGCATGTCACCTTGGATATGATATGTTGGCGGAGTCTATAACCTGATCTGCTCTGCTGCCAGCACAGTGCTGTGCTTGGTGTTGAGCTGTCATCCAGTTAGCATTTTAAACATCCTTATTGGATTGTTTCCTATCCTATCCCATTGAAGGGATGTGAGGTTAGATTTTTAAATAATTTGTATTCCCATAAATGACTCGTTCACTCACACTCTGTCTCTCTCTCTCTCTCTCGCTCTCGTTCCCTCATCATCAGGTCCTCATTTAATCATTGCAATCGACTTAGGCCTTCCAGGGCTAAGAGAGAGATTAGTGTGATCTGAACGTGTGCGTGTGCGTGCACATACATCTGAGGTGACAGGGTCCTATCTGGGTTTTTCCTCATTCAGCTTCTGCAATAAGTGGCCTTAAACCCCCTCTAACTTTAGCCTTTAGCTTTCTTAACTGGCTCTCAGGTTGTGATCTGTTCAGTTACAAACAACGCCGGGCTGTTCGGGGGCCATTAAACACTTCCCCACTGATTTATCCAAACAGAGGAGTAATCATCTGATGATCTCTAATCAGATCAGAGAAAATCTTCCCTTCCTCATGCTTCCCGACCTCATGCAATCCTTCCCCATTTTTACAGCACCTGACTTTGTATGAGCCACATAGATTCAGTCTGTAATTGCGTAACAGCAATTTTTAGTCCATGTAAGCTTTGTTCAAGGGCAGACGGCATGTCTCTTGTTTGCTTTCAAGCCAGGACACGGCCGAGAGGGAGGGAATAACTGAGTGTACGATTATCAGGTGAGGCTCCCAGCCTAGATCCATTCCCAGAGGTCAGCAGGTCAGCTCGACGACCTGACCTCTCGCTTTAAAGCCGGCTCAGCTGTTTGCTCGATCAGGAGTTAAGACAGACTAATAGCAATGGTTGATAGGAAATATAGAGAGTAGACATGGGACGACACGCATACATTTCATGTTGATAATCCTTGCCAAAATAATTGCGATTCACAATATTATCCCAATAATTATCAAAATATGCTTAAAACTCTTAAACCGTAACTAGTTAAGAAACAAATCATTTTACTGCATCACAGATGGGACACATCCTTTTATTAGTGCAAATAAACAAACAACTTTCTATAAGGTAACCATAAATCATATGGTGCCCCTGTGTAAATACAAGATAAACACATTAAATAATAAAGCAACATTGTTTGATTCTGCTCCCTTACATGATAATCACTGCATCTTAATATCATAATGATAATATTCATCACGATTCATTTATTTAGAGTCTTACTAAAATCTTATATCGTCCCATCGCGAGTAAGGAGTAGGACAGAGGTTATGTATGCTGGGATGGAATCGATGCTTTGCCATTGTTTTTGAGACATCTGCCATAGTGCGTCCAGTCTAGTCTGGTGTGAATCATCATAACAACAAACCTAACCAGAAGTCTGGAGTTGTTCTGGCCATTAGTGGCTCAGCCAGCAGAGACGGTGGTTTCCTCTCCCTAAAACAAAAATTCTCTTCTTCTCTTTGAACATCACTAAATAAAACCAAGTTTCCCCCTTGCCTCATCCATGCCTCTATTTGAGAGGAAGATGCCCTATCTCCTGAGGAGGAGGAGGAGGAGGAGGAGGAGGAGGAGGAGGAGGAGGAGGAGGAGGAGGAGGAGGAGGAGGAGGAGGAGGAGGAGGAGGAGGAGGAGGAGGAGGAGGAGGAGGAGGAGGAGGAGGAGGACTTTCTTCCTCCTTTATAAAATGGCCATGGTGCTCTTTTTTTCCCCCCCTGTGAAGAGTAATTGGTATGTGTGTGAGTTGTGAAAGAGGAGGGGTGTGTGTGTGTTTAATCATGTTTTTTTGTGTGAGAAAGTGTGTATGTGCGGGCAAGACGGAATGTGTGTGTGCATCTTTGTTAGGATGAGTGTGTGTGTGTGTAAAGGAAAAGGGCTGAGTGTGTGTGTGTGGCTGTCTGTGCTCTACGAGGGGGATCTGGCCGACAGATTGAGAGCAGCTTGTTAGAAAGAGGAACAATGAGGCCACAGCCCCTCTACTATCTCCTTTTTTTTTGTTCCTTTCGCTTGTTCCCTTTCTCCTTTTCCCTTTTCTCCTCCCTCTTATTTCCATCTCCCTTCAAAACACATTCTGTCCTCTCCTGCTCTTTTCGGTATATTTCCGACTTTCTCACTTGCTAGTCTAACCCATATTATCTCTCCATCCATCTTGTCTTTTTTCCCTTCAACCTCTTCAGTCTATTTAACTCGGATCTCTCTCTCTCTTCACACTCTCCCCCTCTTTCCTCAGTATTTGCGTTTCACCTGCTGAAACACCTCCCATTTTTTTTGTCCTTCTCTTCCCCTCGGTACATCTCGCACTGTCACTTATCGACGCACATGCGTGCACACACATGCATGTTTGTACTGTAGGTGGTGCGTAGGCACACTCTGTTCTCGTCAACATGCCGACGCCTTAAAGATCTTAACAGCTTTCATGTATACTCATCCCTGGCATTGTTTTCGCCGTGGAGTTGACTGATGCTGTGATTAAGTGGTTAATTAAACCTCATTAATGTGTGACAGACATTGCAGGTGTGTAGGACATCAAGGTGTGAGATCTGTGTGTTTTAAAAAAAAATACAAATGACTCATCAGTGCTGTAATTGCGAGCTGCCCAGTGCCCACATGTTTGCCTACTGTGATTGAACTCAGCTTGTGGGATATTTTGTTGAGCTGGAAAAGTGGGCCGATTGTTTTTAGTGTTCCCTTGGGATGCATTAAAGGAAAGGGACACAACACTGTTGGTGGGAAAATGAAGAAAATACTAAATAGGAACCAAAGATGGGGAGATAACTCGCACATATTTCAATGTCTAGTCTGGTTATCCTTTGTTTTTCATAATTTACGAACAGGTTCTGTTTGGCAGACGTTGTAATAAACATACCATGCCAGGAGAAACAAGTATTTACTTATTTATTCCCAGTTGCACGTGGAAGTTGAGCACATTATAATAATTCCCCAGTGAGTCAGACAAAGTCAAACGAAGCTACACAACCAGTTTAGCTGCACATTAGAGAAACCACTACCCTCCTAGGGACGTATGTTACTGCTGGTGCAGCTGGATTGTAACAGTGTTCACTCCACAAAAAGCTCTTACACAATTTTTTTTTAAATTTATTTTATCTGCAAATATTACAAAATCGTCAAAAATTCAACTTGATCTATATTTTAAAAAGCCTCCAGAAATTAAAAAAAAACTTACGAGGTTATTCTTAGAACGTTTGATATAAAATCTGCTCTGCTATTTTTTTAAATTTTTTTTTTTTTTTTATATCAGATCCAGCAAACCTATTTGGCAAAGAATATAACCATGTCCTCCCACAATTCTTTCTTTACACCTCTCAATAAAGCTGGAACAAATAGCACAATGTGTTTGACACAATGACAAAACTCTGGCCCTCAAATAAACGACTTTACTGAAAATGACTATCACTTAACCTCACGTTGGTCGTACTTGACCAATGTGAAGCTTGTGAACCGGCTGTCTCGGGCCCCGTTGGCCTCTGCACTCAGTTATTTTGACAGAGAGCCAAATGGACTGACAGACGTACAGCCCCCCCCCCCCCCCCCCCCACCCCCACCCCCACCCCCCCTCCACCCTGCCAGTCCAGCTCTCTGCCCCTTTTGTCTGCCTGTCCCGCAGCATTACCCCTATGGTTGTAGTCTCCTAATTGCTCTGAACCCTGCGGAGATGGGAGACTAAGTACCAGGTTGGGAGGGGTCTTCAGTTATGATGGGGTCCTTTTCCCCCCCTACACATTTCTCCCCCGCCCACTGCTCTATTTCTTTCTTTCTTCTACTCAGACTTGCAATTAAACAAAGTGTGCTCATTTGGCTAAGAAGCTGTTGTACCTCTCCACCCTCCCATCCAAGTCTCAGTAACCCATTCACATCTGGCTCTGCTGGCGATGATGGCGTCTCTGTAATAGGAAGCCGCTCACAGTAGTCAGACGCAGACATACTGGTGTGCATGCACAGATAGGGTGCTCATGTGGATGCATGCTTCCTCTAGTTGTTTTCTAATGTTCTTTGTAAAGGCAGCTCCACTTTGAGGAAAGTGTTTGAGTGAAGCGTTTCTTTAACCATATGAAATGAGTCGTATTACACATAAACTACCGAAGCATCGGGATGTTGTCACCTTAAAAAGTCAAATGTCAAAAAATATTGAAACTATTCTGTACTATTACATCTGTTATTAAAATCCTTAAGATGGCATTCTTCTCTTCTCAGGCACCTCTGCAGCCACCCCCGGGGTCTTCGGCCTCAGTGGTGGCAGCGGCAGCAGCAGCAGCCGCGGCGGCATCGGGGGCGCCCCAGTCGCTGAAGCTAACCTACCCAGAGACTTTGGACCGCATCAAGGAGGAGTTTCAGTTCCTCCAGACCCAGTACCACAGGTGAGTGTTTGGGAGTCCAGTGATGTTTCTCTCTGTGCTACCGGGCATTTACACAAAACCGTCAGTGTTTAAGAAAATGCAAGGGGCAGCGGGTACAGATAAGATGATTAAATATGACCCAGGAAGGCAAGTTTG
Organism: Pholis gunnellus; assembly: GCF_910591455.1. NCBI lineage: Eukaryota > Metazoa > Chordata > Actinopteri > Perciformes > Pholidae > Pholis > Pholis gunnellus. The sequence goes on from NC_136530.1 coordinate 7,511,354, forward strand.
GGTAAAAGATCCATGGGTTTAAAGGCTTATCAGACACCATAACAGTTTATAATACTTATGACAATCGCTTTATGCTACAACTGAGAGGTATAGAAGTACCCTGTACACATCACAAAGTAATCTACCAGCAATGTACACTTGCATGTACGAATGCAGTGTTTTGCCAGATGACCTTGCATTGAGATGTGGCAAAAGTTGGGCCACGTTCAACTTTGTTTGACAGACGAAACGTTTCCTTTGCCCTCTCTGGCTCTGCTCTCGTACATGTGTACATGCACAAACCCACACTCTGAGATGATGCAAAGCTATGGGAAGTTTTGACTTAACTTTCTTGGCACAGTTTCCTGGCTCAGTGTGCTGTTTTTGTTTTTCCCTTCAAGAAAGACGTATGCATACATACAGCTAGGGTTGGTAGTCTTCTTCTTCTTCAAAAAAAAAGTCATTATATCCATACAGCAATGAATTAATCAAATGTTCCGACAAACAAATCCAGTATCTGTGGCTGTCGCAGGACGGTAGAAAGCCGGTCCAATAATTGAATTTGGCCCAAATATAATGTTTGAGCAGCCTACGTGCCTGAGCACTAACAAGCCATGTTTGCTGTTTACGTTGATAATGATATGTTTGGGTGGCTTTGAAAGGGAGGCCTGAAGGGTTTTGCAGACTTCTCTGTAGATTTGGGACTTTTAGAAGCTAGTGCTGCTAGCTACTTTTATTGGAAAATAGTATGCAACACTGCTGGGATTTTCGGTTTCTCAACATTACCAACCCTAGCTTTAAGTATGCAGGCTGCTCTTTTTGCATTACTGTATGATGTGTTGAATGTGCCCAGAATGCCTTTGAATGTGGGATTTGGGGCTGACTGTAGAGGCCAAGCCTTTTCTCTCCCCTCTCTGTTCTCGTGGCACACCTTCACAGGGCCCCCACCCTCCCACCCTCTCACCCCCCACCCTCCCACCCTCTCACCCCCCACACCCCACTCTTCTCCTCTCATCCTGCTTTGATTTAGCCAGCCAGAATATACCCTCCCTCCCTTTCTGTTCCACTTCAAACTTCTTTTGTACGGTGCCCCCGGCCAGAGCCCCTCTAACCCCCGGGGGTGCGTGTGTGTGTCCGTGTGTGTCCGTGTGTGTGTGTGTCCGTCCGTTCTGCTCGTCACAAGCTCAAAACTCAGTCAGACCAACGCTGAGCCTAGAATGCCTGAAGGTATGTAAGACTCGACCCCCGAATAGGACTGAAAGTTGGGACCTAAAATCTGAAGGGTATATTATAAGCCTTACTTGAATGATGATAAATGTACTGAAAAGTATTTTGCAATACATTAGTATTTCCTTTATCTTGTTGGCTCACTTCTAATATGTTTGTCCTGTTAGTTGAGCTTGAAGACCGTCGTTGTCATGTCCATTTATGATAATAGAATTGTGAAGGAGATAACAGTGTGTGGGTGTTTAAAAAGTTTTCTCCATAACACGAACAGCTGTCAGATTAGCTCCCACATACCTGCACTTTAGCAGCACAACACTAGAGGTGTGATGCTGACCACATCTTTATCTTGGGATCCTTTTGGATATCTGTTTGGTCATCTTGATGTACATTGAATTTTGTCTGTGTGGGAGAAAGTCTTGTGTACTCAGCGAATCAGAGGACGATCCAAGGTTATCACTCTGCGACCATTTTTTGAAAAGAAACGGGGGAAAAAAGTATTTTCAGAGCGCCCGTGAACCACCTTTTGAGCAGCAGTGACCGAGACAAATCGAGCCTTGCAGTGAACATGAGTCACTCCTGAATGTGTTGGTTGAGACGGTGTGATCATAGCGTCTTAATGCATAGACATAACACGGCCTGAGTACCAGGGGCCTCACAACACAGGAGTTTATTAATTAAGAATATACATTTTTTATTTTGTAATATTATATATTTACACATATGAACAACATTGGATCGGGGAAGTCACAGAGGTTTCAGTCCCCTAAATGGTCATGCAAACAAGCAAGACTACGACAACGACATTTTATTCTACTCCCTCACATATCTATTAGTCCATAATGACAAACATACACTGAAAATTTGGAAAAAACATACAATTGTTACTTACGCTTACCAGGAGAAAGCACTTCTGAAGGTAAGACAAAAGGCAATTTTATACTGATTCTTTGCTTGTGATGTTTGCAGGTTTTTAATTAAAAATACTAATCAGCCGTTCACACAGGTCTACTTGGCTGATAAACCTAGCTTTGTCCTGACTTATTGTTGACGTATTGTTGACGTACTGGTGACCAAAACCTCCATAGCCCCAGGGCCTACAGTAATATTAAGGTGCGCCTGGGTGTGATCGGCTCTACTGGCAGCCGTTCAACGTTACACCTCCGTGTTACAAAACACCTGGAGCGTCGCCCTCTTGCCAAGCCCCGGTACTGAGAAGCAGGATAAACAATAAATGAGTGATGAGATTAAGAACACGATTGGGAGCAAGAGCTGTCTTGCGATTCCATCGGTGTCTTCCAGATCCGATAGCGCGGCGTGCTGTTTTAGCAGGCCGGGCTCAGGTTTCCTCCAAGGCCTGCAGGCTGTTCTGACACAAATCACAGCAGGTTAATACATTGTAACCAATAGTACTGTTATTGGAACCGATTGTGAATGACGCTGTTGATGGGAATTTTTTTATCACAAGTTATGTTGTATCATAAAGCTGTTTGCCACAGAGCGTGTTTTCTGCAATAATCTAAAATGCCATTGTTTTTTTGTTGAGGGAATCAGTGCGACACTAACTTCGGGGGGTTGACATACAAAAATCCGTCATCACTGCAGCCGTCTATTGCCCAGTCCTGTGCTGATGTAGCTTTAAATGCATTTCGGTGCTTGGAGCTGAGATATGGATGCAAATGAATATATTACTTTACACAGCTTTTACTTAAGCTTTTTGTGTTGGTGTGTGTGTGTGTGTGTGTGTGTGTGTGTGTGTGAATAAAATCCTACAGGAGCCCAGTCATGCACGTCGACGTCTCTTGAGCCAGATGCTGCTTTCAGGTCATAAAACCACCATTATGTTGTAAAAGAAGGAGTGACCCTTTAACATCACAAGCAGCACCGTAAACCCACTTGACCCTTTTCGATAAGGTGTAACTCTTAAGCGTCCGTTGTACTCCCGGGACGCGTACACAGGCAGCTGTGGAAACCACTGATGTGCAGTAATTCTGTTTGCACTGTCCGCTTGGAGGACGTGTTCCACACATGCGCACCATATTGCTGAACTACCACTTGTTGCGTAGTAATTGCCGTTATGCGCATGTCCACACAGAGACTACATGTTATAGCCTCTGGTGATGAAATTTACGTCCCGCCTGACGCAAACCCTAGCGGAAAGTATTACCTCGGTTTAAGAAGCCGTGCGCTTTCCGTGTTTGGAAGCACAGATCCAATGATTCTCGATCTGATTGCATGCTCCACCTTCATGGAATCAGACCCGCTTGTACACTATTCACACACTGCATGGGAAACATGACCTGAACCCGCCCACAGAGCCAAGACACTGACATACCGACTCATTCAGGCAGACTCCCAACTCTGATGCATGTGCTTAACACACTTCCACATGTACGGGCCTCCCCAATTATCTCCACACACACAAATAGAAGTTGTCTAGAAATAGCAGGGCTTTGTTGTGTATTTTGTCTGCAGCGAAGGTGGCTGGATTCTGATAGATGTTGGATTAGACGGCAGGAAAAAGACGGAGGGAAGGGATTAGCGCTGATGAGCTGCAACTGTGTGTGCGTGTGTGTGTGTGTGTGTTTGTGGGAGGATGGGTGGGTGGCAGGGTACGTTTCTAAATTTGTGTGTCGCTTGTTGGTTTTGGTGCCATCTGTGTGTGGTTGGTATGAAGGGATGAGAGATTTCTAAGGACGCTAAATAAAGAGAAGGGTTCATTAATTATAGGGTCATTGGGGGGTCAGCTACTCTGATTTCTGGTGTGTGTGTGTGTGTGTGTGTGTGTGTGTGTGTGTGTGTGTGTGTGTGTGTGTGTGTGTGTGTGTGTGTGTGTGTGTGTGTGTGTGTGTGACCTCTAAACAGGCTGTAATCAGCAGACTGAGGGGAGATGGGAGGAGCTGCTGACACAGCTCTCATTACTGTAATTCTCTTTCTATAAACACACACATACACACAGGTTGCTGTGTGTGTGTGTGGTCTGTAGAAGTAGATAGGCTCTCCACTTGCCGCTAACATGCTGCCACTCATCACTTACGAGCCCCTCTACTCATCTCTGCCCAAATACTACCCAGCTGTAGTAAGTGCCACACACTCTGAGTGTGTTTGTCATCTTTAAAATATTTGTCTGTCACCCCATCAAATGCTACATTTTGCTAAAATAATAAGCTTAGATAGATTGGTGGCATTGGCCAAAAATATGGTTGATAGTTTGTCATTTATCAGTCAAACGTTGGCTGCTTCCAGCTAGTGATGAGCTTGAATTATTTTTCGTTTTTTTAAGTAAAAATTTCATATTTGTTTCCACTTTCTCATATGAAATGAAATGAATGAATGACTGAATGCAGCTATCACTTCAATCATGAGGATTCTTTGTGTTTTGGACAAAACAACACACTCACTGTAGACTTAAGGAATCTGTGAGCACTATTTCTGACTATTCAGATGTTTTTTTGGGACAAACGACCAATTAATTGTCTCGTTTAAAATTGACAACATGAAATGAAATGTATACTCCTAATAGAAATTGCCTGTTCACCAGAGCTTAGTAGTGTCAGATCTGCATTGATTAAAGTTCTTGAGGAGGCTATGAAGCCTGGGAGAGCCGAGTCCGTCCGAATTAAGATACATCGTGTGTGTGTAATTACATCAAATATTCAGGAAACCTCTATGTTTAACTGCCTGTCTGTCACTCACCACATTATGAAGTTATATTTGCGTTAGGGAGGGCTGAGGGGTTGTTATTTGTTTATAGTTGTGTGCAAATTTTATTTGTGGGTTGGTTTGTGCTACAACCTCTCCCTTTTTTAAATGTGTGTGTGTTGCTTACTTGCAACAGAGGTTGGCCTGCTTGTGTGTGTGTGTGTGTGTGTGTGTGTGTGTGTGTGTGTGTGTGTGTGTGTGTGTGTGTGTGTGTGTGTGTGTGTGTGTGTGTGTGTGTGTGTGTGTGTGTGTGTGTGTGTGTGTGTGTGTAGAGAGAGTAGAGACTGGGAGAGAAGCTGGAGATTTTTCCAGTGGAGCAGAGAGGTTTGGTTCATTAATAGTTAATGTGATGTAAAGTGAACAGTCGCATACCTGCAGGCTGGCGGGCTAAATGGTCCCGACACTGTAAAGGCACGGCACTGGTGCAGTCGCTACATGGCTCCCACCAGTGTGTGTGTGTTCGTGTGTGTTCTTTACTGGCTGGTAGCTCTGTATTTGTATAGCACTTGTGTCAGCGACGGTGCTTGTTTGCCAGGACGAGCAGCGGGCCCCAGACTGCAGAACAAGTTAAAGTTCTGAATTAATGGAGGCACCAGACTCGGTAGCAGCATTTCAGGATTAACGAGGATCAGAAGGTTTAGTGCTGAGTGATTTTTGCCTGGAAATGTTTCTATTTTGAAAAAGATAATGTTTATTTTGCTTTTGTGAAATGTAGCATTGAAACATTGGTCCACATTAATAGATTTGTAAATTAATTGATAACAATTTTGGTACTGATTTCAGCATCTACAATATGACGATTTGCTGTTTTGTTTTTTCTAGTTGAATATCTTTTGGGTTTGTTGACTATAAGACAAAAGCATGTCTCTTTGGGCTCTGTGAACTTTTGATGGATATCTTTCACTATTTTCTGACATTTTATAGACAATGAAAATGTAATCTAATAAAATAGATTAGCAGGTAAATAGATAATGTAGTCCGAGTAGTATTGACCAATCGCGTTCGAGCAGGCGTTGGTAAGCAGACTGTGTGGAGAGCAAGAGAGCGATACATATTCGCCGAAATGCAATCTCGGAACCCACCGGCTAACGTCTGAAGATGATCTAACTTTTTATTGGTTTAAGATTGGCTTGTAAACTGGCTGCTTGTGAAATAATCCGGTCATGCAGGTCTCTCAACTCCAGCTGCTATCTCGCATCTCAAGTTCCTAACCGGACTGTAAACAACGAGCAATGCACGGAAAAATAAGTCTTGGTCCGGATATCCGCACCAGATCCCCAGAAATATAGCCCCTCGCCCCCAAAAGCGTATCCATCGTCAGACCGATAGCCGTTGGGTTCTGAGATGGACAAAATTTATGATTTTTATTTGAGGAAATATATACGCTAAATGAAATGGATACTAGATGCAGTCAAAAGGCGTTGACTTTCAGAGCTGAACATTACAATTTTATTTAGCCCAAGCTGACATATTTGCACTTTGGACAACTGGTTAGTAAAAAACCAGCAATGTGAAGTGCCTCAGTTTATAAGACTTGTGTAACACACAAGCAAATATTCACATTTATAAAGCTATAACTCTGGCATTATGGGCAAAAAATCATATAAATAATTAATTGATTTTCAAAATTGTCGCAGATTATCAAATATGATATGTCCATCACACTCTGTGCCTAGCCCATGACTGTCATTATAAAATGTTGATATCGTTGGATATCTGTGTAAAGAGGACGGTCATTAAACCTTCATGTGGTGAAGCCAGTCGGTCCTCCACAGACAATCTTTTTAAATTGTAGAGCTGATCATTTTTCCTCAAAAGAAAAGCATCATTTTTTTGTATCCACTGGCACCGACTCATTTAATGATTCAGTTTCTGCAGCCCTGCTCACACTGATCAATGTTCTCTTCTTGAATTATAGTTATGTGAACACAGAAATTCCTTCAAATAATCAATGAGGGAATAGTGAAATTAAAAGTATTGTTAAGGAAAACAAACACTGGAAAGGAAGGAGTTGACATTTTTACAATACCCAGTAGCCTGTTTCAAACATGGAGACCAAAAAATGCAGTCTGCACATTTCTACAAAATACAGGGTCTTAATTAGATGCTTCACTGTCTGTAGAGAGTGTGTGTGTTTATTTAGCAGGTTTGTGTGGGTGTGCAAACTGTATGTGTGCGCACACGTGCGTTTTGGTTCTGTGTGCCTACATGCCTTCAATATATGCTGTAAGTATGTTGGTTTAGTGTGTACCCGCGCGCGCGCGCGCGCGCGCTTAGAGTGGTGTGTGTGCATGCGTGTGTGTGTGTGTGTGTGTGTGTTCAGTAGCAGTGCTGCACTGACAGAGCTGTCTGAAGGCTGGCAGGCTGCAGATTTGTAGCGCATTCGGCTGATCATCTTATCTCCTGTCACCGCCAGTGAAAGATTGGAGGAAGCGAGCGCACCGCGACACATACACACACACACACACACACACACGCATGCAAAGTAATATCTCCTTTTTTCTCTCTCTCTCCCTCTCTCTCTTACTCACTCACTCTGCCTTTTTCTCTGTGTTGCTGTGTCTTTCTCTCCATCCTCCAAACCCTCTCTCTTAGTAAATGGGGCTGAGCCAAAGACTAATTATTAAAGACAATCATTTCGACATGAAATACCCACTTCCTGCTCACCGCTCTCCTACTTTCTCTCTCTCTCATTTTCTTCCCCTTCTTTTATGCTCCTACAGAGTCACATAATGACACGCACACACACGCACAGTAATTTCATTCCTTGAAGTCCATTTTGTGGGGAATGGTTATTTCTTTCTGAGTGCGACCTTGGGGTCTTTCCTGTAAGCACAAGGTGTGTGTGTGTGTGTGTGTGTGTGTGTGTGTGTGTGTGTGTGTGTGTGTGTGTGTGTGTGTGTGTGTGTGTGTGTGTGTGTGTGTGTGTGTGTGTGTGTGTGTGTGTGTGTGTGTGTGTGCTATGCAACCTTGTAGTCTAGAGTGTGTGTGTGCTATGCAACCTTGTAGTCTAGAGCGCCTTGCCAAAAAAAACAGAGGACAGATTTTACGTTTTCTTTTTTCCCGGACTCGCTCTAGTAGTATTTGATGGCATGGCTGTCTGTTGCTCATTTGCTAAACAAACTGTGATGAGCCGTGGTGTTTTTGTGAATGGGGCACTCGGACCACAAACGGTCATTTTCAAGCACCTTAAAGCGAGAACAAATTCTATTCTGTAAGAGAACATGCACCCATAAACCGTAAGTTATCATTAAACATATTGCATGGAGCTAAAATGAGTTGATTGGTGGATCTACAGAAAATTATCAACAATATATTGTTTCATGTATTTTTTTGCCATTGTATGGCTTTGTTAGATCTGGAAGAGTAAAGAGAAATGAGGGAATTGAACTGCCGGGACAATTTTGATACTCAATTAATTGTTGAAGTTGTTCATCAAACAACCTTTTCTGGTTTCAGCTTCTCAAATGCGTAGACTGTATATAAGAGGCTGACGTAGTCATCGTGACGTCCTCCATTGGTTTGTGGACTGCCGTTTTGAAGCCTCGAGTTCGCCGTCACCATCTTGGAATACAGCCGTCGACATGTTTTTTTTTCTTCGTTTTTTTTTGGCAACCAATGAATTGAAGTTGCCATATTTGAAATGCGGAGGAGTGAGGTAGTGACGCCGTATACGTCTCTGGTAGTATCAGCGACCTGTCAAAAGTATACTCTACTTTATGGTCTATTTTACTCTAAACTGGACAATAATTTACGTAATGAACGTCATAATGTATAGAAGAAGACTTGAAACTAGCCATTGAGACCATAAACTCATGTTCACAATGTGTACTGAGGTAATAAATCAAGTAAGAAGAATTGTCATTTTCTCACAGATGTCCATACAATCTGACTTCTTTTTGCAACTGGAGGAGTCGCCCCCTGCTGGTCCGTAGAGACACTGCCGGTTTTAAGTCACTTTCGCATTGGCGTCACTCGGCAGAACCGGAGGTTGCCGCCTGCTCAAATGTGAAGATTTTATAGACTTATAACTAAATTTGAAGACCTACATCATCATGGGCTCTGGAAAATGTTGACTTTTCTTTTTTTTTTACATTTTCTAAGTGATAACTCTACAATAAACTGATTTAATATGAATTAATAAAAGTCCAGGCCTGACCACAGCAGGAATTCCACAACAATCACACTCCTCTCTGTGCCGATCAATAACTGTTCATATGTTATTTGTGTGCGTCTCTAGCTCTGCTTCTCCAAGCTCATCCCAAGTTTGTCGTAATGAACACACACACACACACACACACACACACACACACACACACACACACACACACACACACACACACACACACACACACACACACACAGTCGCATTAGTCTTCAGCCCAGCTGTGAGTGGCTTCTGCCGAGAGGCAATTCCACTGTAATAAAATCTATAGGGTGGGGGGGGGGGGGGGTTAATCCTCACTACCCCACTCGCCCACCACCTCCACCTCCCTCTCCCACTCCTCGCCGTACTTCTCTCTCACCTCCCTCGTCCCTCTTCCCCTCAACTGACTGGCAATGATAAATGAGTCAATTATGTGTGTGTGTGCACGCAGCGCTGGAGAAGGGGAGCGGATGGGGCCGTTATTACCTGTTGCGGCTGGGGGTAATGTTGCGGTATTAATCATATTCTAATTTTCTTCCACCGCCAAACGACTCTCTCCACCTCCCCCGACCCACCTCCAACGTCCCACCTCACCACAACCCCCCCCCCCCCCCCCTTATCCATCTATCTGCTGCTTGCAAACAAGTTGGCGTAAACTGCCGGGGGCCCAAAATATACCACCTCTGTGGGGAGGGGGAGTCGGAGGAGATGGGGTGAGAGAGTTGCAGAGTAACAAGGGAGGTGTTTGTGTGCTTGGACCTGATATACAAACACATTTAGAAATGGAAGTGTGTGTGTGTGTGTGTGATTGCAAATCCAGTCATTGGTGTTATCCAGTTTTAGAGGACACCAGAGACTAGTTTGGGTGCGGGGGAGAGACTGGCAAACACAGAGGATAGAGGGAAATATGGGACACATGGGAGAGGTGTTTTGCTGCTATCGCTTCAGAGACGTGTTTGTGTTTGTGGCTTCCACAACAGGCCTCGCTGTGGTAGCCTGACATCCTCACAGACTGAGCAGCAGACACGAGTCATGTCCTGAACAGAAGAAGAGAGAAGTGATTGTTAATACAGAAGAAAAGGCAGATTTATTACACATCCAGACAGACCTGGCACTTTTGACCCACTTAAAGCTGAAGCTTTGACTTCGGTGAAACTTGGCAGACGGTGCAGTCGAAGGTGAAAGAAGGGGGCACAGTCGGACAGACAGAGAGACAGAAGGACTGGCTGATAATTGGGGAGGGAACAAAATGAGGATGAGTGGAGGGCACGGGGATAGATTGAGGATTGTCCAGAGAGAGAGAGAGAGAGAGAGAGAGAGAGAGAGCGAGACACCTTGGATGTGCCTGCCTGCAGTCTTGGCTGAGTTTCAGGCTCCAAGCGTGACTTCGTCTATTTCTGCTCTGCACTGAGGTGATAATGGGCTGTCAGCACTCTAGCACTCCAGCCCCCCCCCCCCCCCCCCCCCCCCCCCCCCCCCCCCCACTGAGTGCAAGAGAGAAGGAGAAGAGAGGTGATGGAGAGAGTGAACGAGTAGGGAGTAATTTGTTGTCATGTTGCTAATTGCATTGTGTACTTTTACTTTGGATATGATACAAATGAAAACTCACCCCCCCCCCCCCCCCCCCCCCCCTCTTCTCTCTGTTGCAGTTTGAAACTGGAATGTGAGAAACTGGCCACAGAGAAGACGGAGATCCAGAGGCACTACGTTATGGTGAGACACACACACACACACACTGAGGCTATGTGTCTCCACAACACGTGTTGTGCCAAGTCCGCTGAATCCCTTTCATCTGCCAACAGCTGCCAAACAACACCCACCAAAACACACACACACACACACACACACACACACACACACACACTCTATAGGACTTCAGAATAAACGGCACTTGCATGGGCAGGAAATCTTGTGCTTGTTTTTGCAAGTGTTTCTTTTTCAGTCTGAGATATGTACTCTTGTGCTACACTGCTGATGTGTGTCCACATCTACGGAGAAAGGTATTGAGTTTGTAGCGCATCATAGAGTATCTAACTCCTTAGCTCTGAAAGGTGGTGTCCAATGCCTGGTCTGATCTGTTCTTTGAGGATTTATTGGTTCATGAAGACAATAATTGAGTAATTGATAGTGTGAATTGATGTTGCAGCCCTTTACTCTTCCCACTGAGCTATGCAGGCATGTAGTTGTCTCACTGCTGTGGCATTGGCTGTCACAGTCATCCCCCCCCCCACCACCACACACACACACACCTCTGTTAGAGGTAAGTGTGATCACATGGTTTGCTCTCTGACACTGCTGCTTAATTTGCCCACTCATTTGAGATATTCCTTTAAAGTTTGAAGCTCTTGCATCTCATCATGGAGGGGGGGGGGGGGGGGAGGGGGGTAGCTGGCACCGAGCAAAGACCAGGTCTCCTTTTCCTGGCTGATGATTTGGGTTTGGATGTTGCTAAGCAACAGGCGAAACTTGGCACACCAACTCCCAAGCAGCTGCCAGGAAAGGCGTCTTTTATGGTGGCACACACAGAAAGAGGAATGCTCGCACGCACACGCTGGGGAAATCGGCGCACAAAGCACATAGATACACACGTCTACACAGTTGCATGCTTGTGCTACAAACATGCACACCTGCGCACACACACACACACACACAAACACACAAACACATGCGCGTGCTAACTGCCAGAAAAGATGTCTGGAGAGAGAGGACCCCTGCCATCTCCTCTCCCATCCTGCCAGCCTGTTTTGGCTGCCTGGCTGCCAATCTCCTCTCTCCACAACCAGCCACGCTGAAAAGCAAATGTCAGCCTGTCACTTTGGAGGCATCTGACTTTAAAATGCTCTCCTTTTTTGTCCATCTCTGAAGGTAGAGAGAGAGAGAGAGAGCGAGAGACCCGCTCTCTCTCTCTCTCTCTCTCTCTCTCTCTGTGGCATTCATCTCCTCCTGCACTTGTACTTTTGGGTGAAAGCCAGGGTCAAATAGCTCACATTAGACGTGATTATTGCAATATTCTGTCACCTTCCTCTGCCCGCCGACAATTTCCCTGCCTCGCTTCAGATTTCTGGCTTCCGTAACGTGCCTCAGGGTCATTTAAGTGCCATTGACTTTCAGCAGAGTCGAGGTGAAATTAGTGGCATTGTGCTGTTAGGGACATATGTGCACTTCAGAGTGCACGTGCGACGGCTGGCATCGTCTGAAGCTAGGAGCCGAGAAAAGATTTTGTGGGGGTTCTGGGCTCGTACTGTTGAATTTTATCTGTATAACAACACCGACTGAATTGCCAATTTGTCTAAGTATAACATCACACATAAGATAAGGTGGAAATGAGATGTTTTGAGCTCGTCATGGTCCCGTACTCGTTTATAGCACGGCTGACAGCTGCTCATTTGCGATCGTCATTGTCATTTTTGTTATTTCGGTACTCTGAAGACGTCTACGTTTTTAAAAGCAGTTCACAAACGTAGTTCCGTTTCTAAAGAAAGACAAAATAATGTCTGAAAACAGCTGGTTACTGCAGTTTTTTTGGAAAACTTTAATCAAATAGGAGTAAATTATGTATTTGTTGGGGACTACTTTCAACCATGGATTAACACACATTTTGTGTGCCAGTGAGTGTTTACGCCAACATGTCTGATTGTGGGATTGACTGCAGGATTAATTCATTGTTGTTTTGAGGCTTTTCGTGGGATTTGTTTCCGATAAGAAAAATATAAAATATCCCCAGATCTTTTCTGTGTTCTCTTCTGTTCTTATTATTTGTATCACTGGATCTGCTTTAGCTGCTGACATACAAATATGCATCCAGTTGAAAAATAATGTGCCGTAAACCTGTCATTTTTGGGAGTCGTCGGGTGGTGCAGTGATTTTGACTTTTAAGATTTCCATTTTATTTAGAAGACAGCTTTTCCAGACGCTGTCGTAACTTATGTTTAATGTACAGTATGTATCGAGTTTGGGTTTAATAATGCATTGCCTTGCTTTGTTTTTATTCCCATAAAGTCTGCATTCCTCATTCAGTCGTTCAAAATGATGATCCTCATTCCTATATCCACGTGGGAGATATTCATTGTAAAATAAAAAAGAAAACTCTTTCTATGTACTCCACACATAAAAGTTAGTGCGGATCAGTCAACTCGTATTCTTTATGATCAGGAATGTTAACTGATGTTCTCCTTTGTTTCAGTATTATGAGATGTCCTACGGCCTTAACATTGAAATGCACAAACAGGTGAGTGAGCTCCGGGTTTCTCTCTCTGTACGTCTCTGACCGCATTTCTGTTCTCCCTCCTGCCCTCATTCTCCGAACGCTTTGCATTATTCTCTAGGATTTGTATCACTGCCTCCATTCTTTTGCCCCCAATCAACTCTACTCTAAGTAATTAATATTTTTCATAGTCTGTCTCTGTCTCTGTCTCTCTCTGTCTCTCTCTCTCTCTCTCTCTCTCTGTCTCTGTCTCTCTCTGTCTCTCTACCACTGTAATGTCAATCCTCTCACTGATGGACCTATATAGCGCCGTTATGCTGTGGCGGCGTTAATAGGATCCACAAACAGAATTCATTTCTCCACCTCAGACAGACAGACGAGAATACTCTGCCCTTCCCCGAGCCTCAAAAACAGCCTCCCCTCTCACCCGTCATAAATCCCTGTCTGTTACTGCCTCATCCATCCATCCATCCCTCACCACTCCTGCCCTGCTACTTCATCCTCTATCCCTCTTTTCTCCTTTTCCTTCAATCGCTGTGTCACTTTGTCTTTTTTAATGCTCCTCTCTCTTAATCTCCATTTCTTCACCATCCCTGTCTCTGTCCCCCTTCCTTCCCATTGATTTCTCTTTCTCTCTTTATCGCTCTCTTTTTTCTTTTTTTCTTTGCACACACCCTCCCTCCACCTCTGTCTCATCACAGACATACAGTCCATGCTGAATTTCACTTTAAATCAGGTCACTGCCTTCCTGCCGTCTACTTTCTTTTTTTTTTCTCTCTCTCTCTCTCTCTCTCTCTCTCTCTCTCTCTCTCTCTCTCTCTCTCTCTCTCTCTCTCTCTCTCTCTCTCTCACTCCGTTCATTTCACCATCTCAATCGCTTCGCTTTTGTCAAAAGCGCCACTCCATCCCCTCACCCCACCCCCCAATCTCGATTTTCCTCCCCTGCCTTCCTTCTGTTTCTTCTTTCTCTATCTATTTCTCCTCTCCCTCCCACATCCTTCGTTCCTTGGCTGTCATTTCCTCAAACCAATCTGCCCTTTTCCTCCTCCTCCTCTTCTTCCTCCGCCTCCTCTTTTCATTTCCCCTATCCCTTTTTTTTGTCCTCCCCTCTTTATCCTCTCTCTCGATTGCTCATGTTCTCTCTCTCGACCCCCCCCCCCCCCCCTTCCTCTCTCCCTCCCCCCCTATCTCTCTCCCTCCCTCTCTCTCCTGAAGATGTCATTTAGTAGTTGGAGTTCTCTAACAAGAAATCATTGTGTCTCCCTTGGGGTGGGGGGTGATGGATTCAGAGGATGGAGGGAATGGGGGAGGGGAGAAGGGTGGGGGTGGGGGTGGGGGTGGGGGGGGGGGGGGGCACGCTGCTTGGCTGAAAAATGGAGAGTGGAGGGAGGGAGAGATGTGTGCAAGCAAGAGGAATAAGAGAGCATGAGAGAGCGAGAAAAAGGAGGGGGTGGAAGTTCAGTCCGGCATCAATAAATCACTTAAGAGAGAGAATGAGATGGGGAGTGTGTGTGTGTGTGTGTGTGTGTGTGTGTGGGGGGGGGGGGGGGAGAAAGAGAGAATGTGTGTACACTCAAATTCTCACATGTGCTAGTACACACACACACACACACAGTCATGCCGAGTCTAGCTGTCAACAAGAAAAACAGCCTGCGGCCATAATGATGTTGTCATGATCTCTGCATGCATATCATTACTAGCCCTAACGGCCTGCCGCTAAACGTGTGTGCGTGTTGGACATCGCAGCGTTTGTAACTCTGATTACTGCACTAATACTGGGAAGGGTAGAAATGTAACAAGGGATGGATGGAAACGGCAACAAATGGAGTGTGATGGAAAGAAAGATGGAAAGGAGTAGAGAGTGATGGAAAGAGAGATGAGGAAGGGGAGGGAGGGAGGAAGAGTTTGCTGTGGGCTGTGTGGTAGAGCAGATCGAGACAGACACACACCCACAGCAAGAATCACTGACCCCCAGCAGGAAACACACACACTCAAGCATGCAAAATGCAGACGCACATACACACAGACAAACAGACATGCAAGGGCACATGAGAAACACGTGCACACACACAAGAAACACACTCACACAATGAGGAAAGATGGTGAATCTTGCATCTTTTCTCCTTCTCACACATACACACACACACACACACACACACACACACACACACACACACACACACACACACACACACACACACACACACACACACTGTGTGGGCTGGCTGAGGCCGCAGCAGATGCTGTCCATGAATATTTTAGCCAATCTCCCTGGCAGAGTTTCCATTTGCATGGACCAAATGTAAGCAGCTGAAATATTTACCACACTGGCCCTGGGAGAAGCAGGCCACAGCCACTGTGTGTGTGTGTGTGTGTGTGTGTGTGTGTGTGTGTGTGTGTGTGTGTGTGTGTGTGTGTGTGTGTGTGTGTGTGTGTGTGTGTGTGTGTGTGTGTGTGTGTGTGTGTGTGTGTGTGTGTGTGTGTGTGTGTGTGTGTGTGTGTGTGTGTGTGTGTGTGTGTAACCTTTAGAGCGTGTGTTTTCTTTTTGTTCAAGCTCCGTCTTGGCTTTGCGAATGTTTGTGTGTATGTGTGTGTTTATTCATCAAAGCAACAGTATCTATTTTTTTCCCCTTTTCAGACGGAGATTGCCAAGCGGTTGAACGTGATCTGTGCTCAGCTCATTCCATTCCTGTCACAGGAGGTGGGACACACACACACACACACACACACTGTACTGCATTCAGCCCTGTGTCTCTCTCCTGTCTGTCAGCAGCCCACGCACACGGCGTGCACATGCGGACACACAATAACTAATAACTCACACATACAGAGCTGCAGAAGGACAAAACTTCAAAGCACATTCCTCGATCGCCAAATGGTTGCATGCGCTCACATGATTCACACAGAGAGAGAAAAAAATCTGTATTTCAAAAATGCTGTTTTTTCACACTCAACTCATTAATATTGATTCAGTTTACTGAGAAAAAAAGACATCTGAATTTTGAGTAGGAGTATTTCATTCTGAATCCACCTGTTCTAAATTACCTCTTGGTTTGTTCCACAGCACCAACAACAGGTGGTCCAGGCCATGGAGCGCGCCAAACAGGTGACCATGGGGGAGCTAAATGCTTCGATAGGGGTACGTGGGCTCCCCCCTCTGCCTCATAGCGTGTGTACCATATCCTCCCATTTATTTATTTTTCCTTCTTTTACTTTTATTGAGGCAAACATCCATTTGCCCACTCTAAATCATACAGATTAAATTCATAAAGATGGATGACTATTAAATATATATTTTTTTATTTTATTTTACTCAGGTGGCCTTAGCAGCTACCTGAACATCAATGACGGGTCCTATCCAATGTCCCAAATGATGTTCATGATAATCGTATGCAAATATGATTGATAAAGAATTAAAACTGCCATTAAATAATATTTCAGTTTTAGTTATTTTTTTCATCTTATTTCCCATCACGCTGATCAGGCTACAAGGCTTGCCCTGATAAAGAGCCACTACCTCGACCTCAGCATTTGTCCCCCTGTACACATCGCAGCACTTAGTTCCCTCTCTTTTCTTCTTCCACTCTTGATCACTTCCCGTTGAACCACTTCTTCCATTGCCTGTAAGTTACACAAATCTCTCTTTCTTCTGTCTCCTCTCTCTTCGCCTTTCTTCTTCTATTCTTCCTCTCTGCAGCAGCAGCTTCAGGCCCAGCACCTCTCCCAGCATGCCCAGGGTTTCCCACACCCATCGGGACTGTCCCACCCCGGCCTGGCGCTCGGCGGAGGGTCCGGCCTGCTGGCCTTGACCGGGGCTCTGGGGGCCCAGTTGGCCGCTAAGGATGAGAGAGCTCACCTCGAGGCAGCAGCCGCAGCCGCTGCAGCTGCAGAGCACCACAGAGGTACACTTTAAATTGATGCATGCTCACTTTTTTTCTTCTTCTTTGTTTGTGTTCCTCA
The DNA here is from genome assembly GCF_910591455.1 of Pholis gunnellus. Lineage (NCBI taxonomy): Eukaryota > Metazoa > Chordata > Actinopteri > Perciformes > Pholidae > Pholis > Pholis gunnellus. Next base: position 7,528,570 of record NC_136530.1, read on the forward strand.
AAGCACATAGTGTAAAACTCTAGATGAGTTTAGGGCTGGGACTGGAGTTGGATTGCATTCTTAGGAATGAAAGCGTCTCATATGTGGGGGTAGAGTAAACACTGAAGCTTGGCTTGATGGATCTTGATGATTGGCTTTGCTTTGGACTTTTGGCAGGGCACAAGAGTGTTGCTGATAATAACACTCCTCTAGGATTTTTTCCCACTGAGTCATCAGTGACGTAAAGTGGAAAGTGATAATGTTGCAATTGTGTGTTTGTCTCCCTGTCTGCATTTGCTGTCCACTGGCCTGGTACCTGGATGTGTTTGGCGCTTTTGCTTGGAATGAACAGACCGTGAAGCGGGACCAGTGAGTACAAATGACTACACAATCACTTGCATCAAATACACTCACACTCGTCCACCCGTTTGTTAAGCAATCTCTGATATTGTAGGCAAATTCAGTGTTTACATGGTTATCCTCATCACTAAAAGTTTGCATTCAAAGGCTATAAAAACTATAGAAAAGTCCAAATAAGAAGTTGAAATATGGATATTATAATATTAGGCTTAACACAAAAATAAGTATAAGACCTTGATATTGTATTTAACATTCCATCAAGAAAAGTTTAATGTGTCAAAATAATAGTAATAATTTTTTACGGAAGGAACTATCTAAAGTTATTATATATAAAACAGGAATCATCCATAAGAAGAACTCCATTTAACCCAAGTAGATATTTTTTTCATCATGCATGTATTTATTCCATAAATGTTATGGTACTCTTGTCTGTTGACACATTTTAATTATTTAGCGTGCTGTATTGTCACTATAGTTATCACTTAATCATCTTAGATGGTTCTTTCCAGGAAACTTCTTGGAAACATTACAGAAATCAAACCTTCCCTTTTGGGATATTTTGGGTTTATTTTGCAGTTCATTGATTTTACAAAAAAAGCTTTTAACGAGTAATACGTAAACATGAATACATACACAATACATTTAGCTTTCTTTAGCTTCCGTGCACTGATGCTCAACCCTTGCAACAATTTAGATCTCAACATTGTATCAATACCACTATAAAGTTGTGACAAAACTAGTTTAGGAAACTGTGCATGAGTGCCAAAATGCACTCAGACGTCTCCACAGCCTTTTCTACTGCCTTAAAGAAAGAATTTAAGCATTCCCTTTCTTCCTCTCACTCCTACAGTGAGCCGGCCGATCGATGTGGGCTGATATGCCTTCACATTCATCTCCGCAGCCTATGAGCCTGACATGATTTATGCAGTCCCTCTCACCTCATTATCACCCTCTTCCTCCCTCCCTGCCCTCACTCCTTTTTTCCCCCACTCCTTCCTTTCGTCCTTCCTTCTCCTCTTTTTGCCCTCTTACCCCCCTTTCTCTTTGCCTCACTGTCTTGCTCTCTTTTTTTTCCTCCCCCCCCTCTCTACCTCTGCAGAGCTCTCTGTCCAATGGGGATAAGGGTCGCCCAGCAGACTACCTCAGTAATGGCAAGAAGAGGAAAGCTGATGAGAAGGAGTTCATGACCGACTATGTGAGGCACTTTCATAAAACTGTTAAATGTTTAAATAACTGGAGGAAAGTTTCACCCAACTTTGCCAGTCCTCGCCAGATAACACCAGTGGTGTCTGTACTGTGGACTTTGGAGGCCTGCTCTCTTTTTTTTTTAGACAGTAATTGAAATATGCCATCACTGTGTGTGTCTATTAGTGTTTTTTGTGGGAAAGCAGAAACATTAAGGTCTGTGTGGGATTATTTTATTGTGCGATAAATGAATCTCCAGTAGTTATTCTATTATCAGTATGAAGTATTAAAAAAACAGAAGTGCCTCAGTGGATTTCACCTTTTAAAGTTACACATCTAGAATTAATTAATTACGTTTTTCACTGTCCATTGCATTATCTTCCAACCGTCTAAGGCAATAAAGTGTTCAGATGAGATTTTTAACAAAGTTTAACATATCAAAACTCTTGAGACAAAATATTTCATAAAACATTTTCAAATGCATTACACACACACACACACACACACACACACACACACACACACACACACACACACGCACCTCTGTTTGCATATGACTTTGTTTGCTGTATTTTTCTGCATGTGATCTACATACATCAGACAGCGGAGCAGGAATATCTAATCTCACTTCCTCTCTCTTCTCTCACAGGGCAGCGATGCGGATAAGAGTGATGATAATTTGGTGGTGGATGAGGTTAGTAGGCGGCCGGCGGCCTCTATTGGCCTCACTTCACCGCTTTCATCTGCATACATCATGTAAACACACCCAGCAGGACCATCTGAATAATGATAATGACGACAATAACCCCCCCTCGTCCTCCTCCACCTCTGCCTGCCCTTGTTTTACAACATACAACCATGAAGTACAAACGCATATGCAATTCGTGCTCTCTTCTACTTTTATGTACAATTCTGTAGTTATGGTTTTATGAATGAGTGACACTAAGTGAAGGTTGTAAGATGATGGAAAGTAAAGTTTGTTTCTTTGTATAGAATAACCAAAAGACCGTTTTTCTTTAAACTGTTATCTTTGACTTCCAAATGAAGTGTCCATTGTTCATGAGATGACAGTAACTGAGACTATACCCACTTCCCGAAAGCTTTTACATTGTTGGGTGGGTCTCGTTCGGAAACTCATCTGGTGCCAGGAAGTGATTTCCTTTTTATGTTCGTTGAAGAACAATCGTTGGCACAAGCAGCTAATGGATAGGTTCACAGTTTTTCAGGTCTGTTTTAAAACAACCGTTCGTTGCCCATATGAACACGGAAACAGATTTTTCTCGCTGTTGGCGTTCCTCCTGCTGTGCATACGGACCATTAATGTGCTTCCAATGGAAGTGATGGTGGACAAAATACACAGTCTTTGAGTCTGGGCAAAAGTGTACAATAAAGCTTTTATGAGGCAGACCGAGTTAGACAAATCAAGTGGATATCTTCCTAAGTTAGTGTTTTTAGTATGAAATCATTTCTTTGTTTTTCCAAATCACTTGATTTGATTTTAGTCAGACTTCTGAAGCCCCATATTAACTTCAGATACATTTTGGAATATATTTGTATCGATTTATTTTTGAAGCACATTGGGAAGTGTTTTTGTATTGAAGAGGAATGATAAGAGCAAGTAAAAACAATTTCAATATTCATATGGGCCCCTGTGAACCTATCCTACAAAACCAGCAGGTTGACTACATCAATGAATGAATAACTCACCTTTACTTATTATTTTTGTCTTGTGGAATGAAGTTTCATATGTCTTGTTTTTAAATTCAGGACCCGTCGTCCCCCCGCAGTGTGCAGTCTTACTCGTCCAGGGAGAACGGCCTGGACAAGATGCCGCCCTCCCGTAAGGAGGGCCCCCCGCAGGCCAGCCCCGCCTCCCTCGCCTCCTCAAGCAGCGCAGCCTCCCCATCTCGTGGCAAAGAGCCTCCACAGGTAGACCTACACATCTCTGTTTATTTGTCCACACAAAGACTTAAAAAGGGTTTTTGAATGATTTCTATTGTATTACTGTCACATGAACACATGTTTTGAACTCTCACTCTATTCTGCCCATGTGTCATTTTAAAGCGATTTTTATTTTCCGTCGTCTTTATCTACTAACACTTTTCTTTTTATTCTCTGCTCTCCCAGAGGGAGAAGTCCAGTACTCCAGGTATGAAGCCAGGGACCCCCATGTCTCAAGAGTCCAACACCCCGGGACCCAGCGGACCTCCACAGTTCAGACCTGTCCCTGGCAAGCCTGGTGTCGATCCCCTCGGTAAGAACATCCCACGAGCTTGCTTTTGTTCCCCTGAAGAACACGTCTTCTGTACTTCATCGTTAAAGGGGAGCAGACGTCAGAAAAGACCGAAGTTAATGTGAAGTGAAAGTGTAAAGCTTGTCTAAATCGTTGAAAAGACTCCAGAGACCAAAACACAAATGTCTCCCTCCCTCCCCTCAGGGACACTTTCACTGCACACAGCATCAATTAAAAATATGAATCCGCCTCTGCAGAGAGGATTTTTTTCAACCTGTACTTGCTTTGTTACATGTAGTGATTCTATCAGCATTGGGCAGCACTAGTTGGTATGGGTGTCAGCCTGCTCCCCACCACCCACCACCATCTGGACTTAATAAGCAGCTGTGGGCAAAAATATTCAGCGCCCCTCACTTTTTATATGGAAAGATTAGGAGAGGTGATGGACTGTGACTGTGAGCTGCTTCGTAATGAGCCTCCATCTATTCCACGGTTTCTCTTTCTCTTTTTTTCCCCTCACATCACCTGTTAGCCCACACACACACACACACACACACACACACCATTATGCATGCATATGTACAGGCTCGTAGATGCAGTTACATGCACAGATCGAGGATGTAGAGGACGTTTATGTGAGCACACACACACTTGCACATAAAGTCTCGCTGCAAGAAAGCACGACGTCCAGCAGGGGGCAGTAGTGATCTAGTGCTGTTTTTAGGAATGTTTTCCTGCGTTTTGTATGGCAGGCGGCAGCTTGTTCACAGCCTGTCAGTCACAGCTGTCTCAAACGGTGACAGGCCCTGCAGAGGGAGTCACCTTAATAAGAAGTGGAGCTGAATCGCCCCTGAACGACTGATATTTCGTTCCCTCAATCAATAAAGTGTTCACTTAGCTAAATCACAATAAAATACTCTCTTGTCTTTTCCTCCAGCACTGGGTCTGAGAAACCCCCTGGCGGTGCAGGGAGCGTATCCTCCGGGCGCTTTCGGCCTGCCTCCAGGGGTGAACGGGGACCTGGCCGGGGCGGCGGCTTATGGCGCCGGACTCCACTTAGTCTCCCCCCAGATGAACGGAGCTGCGGCAGCAGCGGCGGCAGCAGCTGCCGCAGGCTATGGACGCTCTCCTGTGGTGAGCTAGGCGCTCTGCAGATAATTTGTCTTTCCAGTGTCACTGTCATATCTAATACCTCAGCATATAAACCCTTCAGAGGGCAAAAAGAGGGATATATATATATATATGGAAATTAACAGAATGTTTTAGAGGGAGAGCAACTGCATTGTCATTTATCGTTAAGAATCTACGACCTTGGCTCTTGAAAAGTCTCTTTGCTTTTATATGATCTCATTTTATTCTGATCCCTCATCTGATACCTTCTCTGTGCTACCTATTTTTATGAGGGAACTATCTTCATTTCTCCCCTCCTCTCCATGAACATGGGTATCATTTTAGGTGGGTTTTTTTCCTCACATTATCTCTTACTCTTCCAGGTGGGCTATGAGTCTCCACACCCACATATGAGGGTCCCCGGGCTGCCTGCCAGCCTGCAGTCAGCCACCTCCGGAAAACCGTGAGTTTCCTCCTTCTTGCCTGCAAATCTTCACCTGTTAACTATTAAGTGCACTCAGGTTCTGCTCAAACACCAGAGGAAAAGATGAATAAAGAAAAGGGAAAAGTCAGGAAGAAAATACTTTTGATGAAAAAACTGTTTGGCTTGTAAGTCTGTGTTTATACAATAAGTCAAATCGTATTTACCCCTAAAACACTTCACCTTACCGACTGGCTCCACTTCACGAGGATGGACGATAAGTGACATCAGTGGTATTTCCAGAGCAGCTTCAAAAGACTCAAATAGTTAAATACAACATTTTTACAGCAGTCATCCAGACATCATTAGTAAATGTCTGGTTTTAGTCACTTAATCTACACAAAAAACGTTTTGTAACTTTTTAGCAATCTTAAATGATTGTCATCAAAGTTGCGCACTTTTTGGTTGAATAGTTTTTTTTCCTGCTACTTGTTCCACCTGATGAAGTATTTCTGACTGATCTTTGTTATTCATCCATTTCCGTTCCTCTCTCTCTCCCTCTCTCTCCTCTGCAGCGCCTACTCGTTCCATGTGAGCGCAGACGGCCAGATGCAGCCGGTGCCCTTTCCCCCTGACGCCCTGCTGGGCCCGGGGATCCCTCGCCACGCCCGTCAGATTCACACCCTGAACCACGGAGAGGTGGTGTGTGCCGTCACCATCAGCACCTCGACACGCCATGTCTACACCGGAGGCAAGGGCTGCGTCAAGGTGTGGGACATCAGCCAGCCTGGAAGCAAGAGCCCCATGGCCCAGCTGGACTGTCTGGTGAGTCATGAGAGAAGAGACGGATGTTTGTAGACTCCGTTTTAAATCTTGTTGTCCATCTTGTGTCTTGTAATGTTACTTTACTACCAAAAGTGATTCTCACACATTGAAACACACTTTAGATGATGAATCACCTTTTGTGTCGTTTTTCTAAAGCCAAATCCTCCAGCATGGTTATTTATTGCTGCGACACCGCTGTAGCAGCGCGCTTCACTTTTATCTTTCGTAGCCCCTTGTCATCAATTACAGCGTACTACAACACGCAGTATATTATTGTATATAAATTTGTATTTGTCATTTTATTCTGTCCACTCAGAACAGGGATAACTACATCCGCTCCTGCAAGCTGCTCTCGGACGGACGGACCTTGATCGTCGGCGGGGAGGCCAGCACGCTGTCAATCTGGGATCTGGCCACGCCCACTCCTCGCATCAAGGCAGAGCTGACGTCTTCTGCTCCCGCCTGCTACGCTCTGGCCATCTCCCCTGACAACAAGGTCTGCTTCTCTTGCTGCAGCGACGGCAACATTGTCGTCTGGGACCTTCACAACCAGACGCTGGTCAGGTAAGAGGGGGGAGGGGGGGGGGGGGGGAGACTGCATTGCTTTAGCTAGTTTTAGTAAATGCCATGGAAACGGAAAATAGACAAACTTTGTTCAAGATACAAGAAAGGAGGAGAGGCGTAAAGAGAGGAGAGTGATGGAAAAGGAAGGGAAGCAATGGAGTGGGAAATAAGAGGACAGAGACGACTGCGCAGAGAGGCAGAAGACATTGTGTAATTTCTGAAATTTTGCAATCTACGCTGTCAATCATAAAGTGGAGAGAGAGGGAAAGCAAACATTGTAGATGGGAAACCGCACGGAGGATGAATACAGCACAGACGGTGAACACAACGTGTGTGTGTAAACGGGGGGGATGCAGCTTGTATTTTCTAAGTCATTTTTGTGAGTCTTTCTTTAAAGCACCACAGTATGCAAGGGTTTTTTTAATTTGTAGTATTACAAATATTCAGATGATGTACCACCTTCAAATTCATTGCTTCACCAGCTAATGCACACATCTAGGTGTATAGGCAGACCTAGCTTCGGTGTGTGGCACTGGTTCATGCTATATACGTGTCCCTTTAGCAAATAATTTATATGTTAACACAATGTAGTTGTACGCAGCTAGAAGGACATTTTAATTGTTTATTCATTTACACAATTGTCTACTATTATAACTTATTAACGTTTTTTATGGCTTTCTACATGTGAAACCTATACATTAGCCAGTTATCTTGAGAAAGCCTGGGAGAAGAGGAGAAACAGCTCTTTACAGAGATAATCTGAAGATATTTAATAGTTCTTGTGGGATGCTGATCAGTTTTTGCTTTTCCACATGCTTTGTTACAGGCAAGATCAGAAGATGTATTTAAAATAGGAGTGTCTTGTAATCCCACTTGGGCTGCCCCAAATGTTTGGCGTGAAACAGAAATAAATGTATACATCTTCTTACAAAAATATATTTTTACAACTTCTACTATTCTGTTTTATTATTTCATAAAACAGTCTTACTTAAATACAATCCAGCGGGTTCCTGGCAAGTTATAGCTAGTGTTATGTAGAGCAGTATAGTCCTTTTTATAGAATACAGAGTATATGAAGGGCAGGGAAAGACAGAACCAAGCTTCAGTAAATAACAGATTGTAGCATTTAGGAATGAGCAGCGATCAGAAAGGAGGCTGAGAAGCCAGAGAGGTCCAGAGTTGTGTATGTTAGTGTGTGTGTATATCTATTTGTAAAGCTCTCGTCTGTCTCCTCCCTGCAGGCAGTTCCAGGGCCACACAGACGGAGCGAGCTGCATCGACATCTCCAACGACGGCACCAAACTGTGGACGGGAGGGCTGGACAACACCGTCCGCTGCTGGGACCTCCGAGAGGGACGGCAGCTCCAGCAACACGACTTCACCTCGCAGGTACACACACTCGCTGCAGTCCAGACTAATGGGCGTTCACGCTGCTCACAGGCTGCTCATGATCGATAACACTTTCCCCGCTCACAACTCTATATTTCATTTTCTACCTTCCTTTGACTCCTTTCCTCCCTCTCCCGTCTCCAGATCTTCTCTCTGGGCTACTGTCCGACAGGCGAGTGGCTGGCTGTGGGAATGGAGAGCAGTAACGTGGAAGTCCTGCATGTCTCCAAACCTGACAAGTACCAGCTGCACCTCCATGAGAGCTGCGTTCTTTCTCTCAAGTTTGCCTACTGTGGTACGTACACACACACACACACACACACACACACACTAGGGAGGCAGAACAAATGTTCTGCTTCTCTCATTATTCAGAAACGGTTTCTTTCTTTTCACCGCTCCCGTTCTTCTTTACAAAAGCAGCGCTTCCTCTCAGGCTTCTCCATATCTCAGCTCCCCTGAGACTTAATCTGTTGATGGTTGTGTGTGTTTCGTCCTGTAGGTAAATGGTTTGTGAGCACAGGCAAAGATAACCTCCTGAATGCATGGCGGACACCATATGGATCCAGCATATTCCAGGTAGGCCATAAAACACCGAGTTTTGTGTACAACTGTCTGCAAATGGACAAGAAAATAACTAAGATAGTGGAATTCACTTGTAAAATGTAAAAGATTTTCAAGCTTTTTTTCATTTTCCTGCTTCTTCATCCTCTTGATTGATTGACGGTAGCTAACATGGCTTCCTCTCTGTGTCTCTTCAGTCTAAGGAGTCTTCGTCGGTTCTCAGCTGTGATATCTCCCCTGACGACCAGTTCATCGTCACTGGCTCCGGGGACAAGAAGGCCACAGTCTACGAAGTAATCTACTGAACACCGATTGGCTGAAAAAACAACAACTAATAATCAGGGGGCGGGGCCAAGGCTCCCTCCTGCACCAATGACTGTACAGAGCGTCGGTGGCATGGGAAACAAGAGACACTCAACTTGTACTTTGTTGTTTTGTTTACGTTTGTGAAAGAAATGAGAAAGAGAAGCAAGGGGGCACAAAGTCACATCTCTGGAAAACAAACAAACTTTGAACTTTGTTTTTAATGCTCTGAGAACGCTGGTTAGTCTATAGCTGCGCAATTGTCGGATTCCTCCAAAGAACTTTTGCTTTTGTTCCTTTTTTTTTTTTTTTTTAACAAAATAAAACCTCTGTAGTGAACAAGAAATTAGCAAAAAAAAAAAACCAACTTATTTTTTTAGCCTTTTGAATTTTTCGCGAACAGTTGGACAGCATCGAGTGGAAAAAGACATGGGACTGAGGAAGTGAGAGAAGGGTTTAGGGGGTGCTGGGAAATCTTAATGGAAAAATATGCTCCATATTCTGTGCTGTGTAAAAAAAGTCAGCTGGTCCAGTTTGGCCTTGTCTGGTCCAGCTCCGTGGCTGCTCCTCGGGGCAGCAGATGCATGGCAGGATGGTGTGCTGTGAGGTTCCAGCTATTTTTTTTTTTTCCTCCTGGCTAAGTTTCAGCAGCAACATGATTGTATCATCTCCAGAATATACATGACAGAACAGGGCTTGGTTTTCTCCAAAGTGTCCTAAGAGTTTGTCTTTGTTCCTTCTTTTTTCTTTATAAAAGAACAAATCCAGACTTATTGTGGAGATGTTTTTGGGGGAAACCACCCTGGAACAGAAAACCATGACCCCCCCAAGGACAGAAAACTACAGTCAGCTCAAACCGCTCACAACAGGCACTCTCCAAGCTTTGGCGATGTTGCCTCCGCTACGTCAACGTCATCCTTGACACTCAACATTAAATGTTTTTTTTTTGTTTTTTTTATTATATTCATTAGGGCACATATAGGCAGACAGGTATTTTCACAACTGCATCATGAACCTTGAACCTTGCTATATATGGACATGTAAATAAAGTTCTCTAAAGGCAAACATGTTATCTGTGATTTGGATCTGCTTCAAGAGGACTGATGGGAGTGTGGGGCATCTCTCAAACACGCATGCAGTTTTTGTCTGAGATCGGAATTGGATCATTTGTGTTTTTTGTCTTTCATGAGCATCTTCTCACAGAGAAAAACAGATTGAAACGGCTCCTTAAGGATCAGTGCAGGTGTGAAAGGCAGCAATGAGGTAGATCGTGTGTGTGTGTGTGTGTGTGTGTGTGTGTGGGGGGGGGGGGGGGGGGGGGGGGGGGGGGGGGGTGGACTGGACTGCTGGCTATCAAAATGTGTCTTTCAGCTGCAGAACCAACTCGGATTCTTGCAGGGTTAAACTTGGATATTTAAAACAAACAAAAGTCAAAAGAAGCATTTGTTGAATCTTTGTTTAAACCCTAACAGTCAGAAATACGTCTGCTCGCAGTGAGGTGCCAGAAAGTAGCTTCGAAATATTTGGATAGAAAGTGAAATGTGTGAATGGTGAGTACACACACTGCCTCCGCACTCCTGTGATGGAAGCGTTTCTCCCTCGCTGAGGAAACATTACAGCACAAAGCGTCTCCTCTAGTTAGTGTCTGAATCCACAGGCGTATGAGAAAGCATCCTGGGATTCAAACCCACCGCATGAGCGAGCTCCTCTGTGACTGGAGCTCTCAGTAAATAATGCAGCCGTACAGTTGTGTTTTTATGCTGAGCTAGCTCGCAGTGTGCCCGAGACAACGGTGATCTGCAGTACAATAGGCTGAGGAATGGATTATTCTAGCAATAATACCCAAGAGGGAGTTCAAAAGTGATTATGTGTGTAGTGGTGACTGTCCTGCCAAGACAAAAAGCTTTAACTGAGAGAAGTAAACCTGGGAGAAATTAAAGTAAAGCTTTTTCTCCTTCCTAAAGTAAAGGATTACTGGCACACAGGTGGATAATAATCATTTGGATTAATTTAATTTCTTTTGATGTAAAATCGAAACTGCGGTTTTGGCCTTTTTTTTTTAATGCTGCTGTTAATAGCCATAAAGAGGGCGTGTGCACAATGAATTACTAATGAATGAGACTGAATAAAGAAACGGAAACCGCATCGCTAGCCTGCTCAGTGCTTTGGTTATATCGCTGGGTTGAAGTAACATCAGTATCGATATTAATGAATGTATACAGAAGGATTCACAAATGGGTTTTGTAATCTTCATATAAATGACACTCCACAAAAATATTTTTTAATGCACAATGTTAAGGCACAATTAAAGGAATTGGAAGTAAAACAATTTCACTATATGTAATTGTTCAACCAGTATTTGACCGTGAACTTTAAACTAAAAGGTAATATATTCAACTTTGGTGAGCTTTAGACAGGTGATGTAATGTAGGAGCTCCCTCTTAACAAATACCCATCATGGCATGTGCATATATTAATAGATAGAGACCAGGGACATATAAATTATGCCTACTCACAAAAACGCATAAAATGTCTCGTAAGTAAACTGGTATTTCTAACCTTGTAGAAAAACCTTGTTTATTTAAGTTGTTTGCCAATTTCAATTATTTTTTCAGAAGTCTTCTATTCTTTACTTTTCATTTATTATTTGTGCCAGACATGTCATAGTATAGTATACCATGAAAAAAATGACATAAAAACGTGTAAAGTTAAAAATACCAGTATGCCATAAAAAATTGTATGTCTAATAATTATACTATAGTATGTCACAGACATTTTATTGTATAGTATGCCATACAAAGAAAGTCATAGTATGTGTTGAAACCAGTCATAAAAAAATCATAGTATGTGGAAAAAATGTCATAGTATTGTATGCTATAACTTTTAATTTTAAAAGTCATAGAATGCCACAAAAATATCATAAAAAACTAATAGTATGTGCCATAAAAATGTCACCTTAGATCATAAAATGCCCCAAAAAAACAATGTCATAGTATAGTATGCTGAAAAAATGTTGTAGTTAAGTATGCCATTAATTATTTTATAAAAACAATGTCTCGGTATAGTATGCCATAAGAAATGTTACAATATATAATTCCAAAATAAAAAAACTGTCCTGTGAGGAGATACTGCAGCTATAGGCGTTGTTCGTTCAAAACAACAATGGCGGTTTCATAAGAGGTTAGCGTAGATGCTGTTATAGCATCAGTTATGTCGGAACTTGAGTTTTTTTTCATTGAAAGAAGAGCAAAGAATGACACCACAATGGAAAGTACTTTCGCTTTTCTCCCAACTGGCTTCGGCAAGAGTTTGATTAATAATTATTTATGTATAAATCACAAAATATATTTGTGACACTACCCGCCAGATGAAGTAATTTTAGTCTCCAATTAGATCAAAGTATGCTATACATATACTATAACATCGGCAAGACCGTCTCATTGGGACTTAATTGCAACGGAACATTTTTCAAAATATGCAATAACTGAGAATCCCCGTTGCCAATTAAACAACACAGCCTTCGAAGATATTTGGTATGCCTGGTTTATGTATTTTAGATTGAAGCCCAGCATCTTCTTAAAATTCTACACATATGGAAATGTATGTAAATGAGCTCCAGTATCTAAAGAGACAAGAACTTTGTCTCCGGTCATGCTCTAGGAATCAAAATCACGTTGCTCTATGTGTTGAATTATATTTGTCTATGTTTTGTCAGTGTTACAAAACCAATCACCAATTTGCCTTTTTGTTGCTGTGCTGAGACAACGTCCTCTGACTTTCACCAGTATTACCCAATAATTCCGACACACAGACAGCAGAGCGCCCTTGTGAATTCAGTTTTTGTAGATTACTAAAAAGTTTTACGCTTTTCAGATTGCGGAGAAAGTTTGTTTCCACATTGTGAATGAAATAATTGTCAATGAAAATGTGGTTCTCTAGTTTCGGTTATTTGGCTTTTTTCCCCCTCTGCATTTAAATCTCAGGGAAAGATCGTCACAGCAGACACCTGAAAGGATGAACACAAGTTTGGTTTATTTTTCACACATAGTATTTCTTGTACAGCACATGGGAAACGCATCAGGAGGGAAAATTACAGTGCAGTTAAAAAAAAAAGTTCCTTGGCTTTTAAAAATAGAAACTAAACGGAAAATAAAAGTTTTTACACTGTTGGAACAGAGAAAGCACAGGCAGGGGGAAGAGACATTACAGTTAAAGAAGAGTATCAAATACAATGTCCCAAATATTCACGCTATACCACCAACTGCATTGCCGTTATACAGCATCGTTCGGAGTAGTATACAAGCTTGTGTTTGAGAATATCGTTTAGGTCTGCCTGCCTGCCGCTGACGGGCAGGAAGGTAAAGAGGCAGGCAAAGGCATTAAACTGTACAAACGATCTCGCTGGTACAGTAGCCATTGTAGAAGTCCCTCATAATTCTTCTATCCTGCATTAGTGCTGCAGTGAGAAACATTGACAAATCTTGCTAAAAGTTAAAACAATTGAATTAAATTGCATACTGTAATGTATCCCTCTGTTAAACTGCGGCTGTGAGACCATTCAGTGTACCTACTGAGTAAACTCTGATTTGTCTCGTCCTTTCAGCAGAAGAGTGGAGCTTTAGTGCAACAAGCATGCAGTAAAAAAGTGGGACCTCTCCGATGGCTAAATCTGTATTGTCCTGCTGTACACTGACCACAGACTCAGCAGAAACATAGTTTAGTTGCACAATGACTGAAAACAGACTACACTACATTTACTACCACTTTTGTTAAAAAAAGGGAATAAAACAAAAACAGAAGACAGAACAGTCTTATTTTTTTCTTTACATGGGACTGCTGATGTTACCTTTGCCTGTCACCACCACCAAGGATAAAAATACAATTTAAAAAAAAAAACAGTTAAAAGAACAAAAAACAATTTTCCCACCTGTGTTTCATTTGATTTTATAGGTCACCATGTGTGAGTGCGTCCCTCTCCGTTTGCTCCCCTGAGCCCCGAAACGCAGTCATATGCAACCCCAATACATAAACATATCATTACATAAGACGAGCAATCACTATTCATATAAAATACTGAAATAAATGAGTACTAAAAGAAAAGCTTGAAATGTGCCTGTTTAGTCTACACATTGGTGACGCAGAAGCAGAGAGCTCTGATATACAGTTGGCCTGCCAATTTGGAATATGATATAAGAAGGACCAAAGGGCAAGAATCAAGTTTAAAAAGGTATACTTTTGTCATTTTGGGAAATATGTGTATTCCCTTTCTTGCTGAGGCTACAATAAGAAGATTGATACCGCTCTCATGTCTGTACAGGAAATATAAGGCTACAGCTAGCAGCCTGTTAGCTTAGCTTAGCAAAAAGACAGGAAAAAGCTAAATCCACCAACCAGAACCATAAGACAAATAATTAACACGTTATATCATGTTTCTTGTATACATTCCATAACTGAAGTGTAGGATTAATTTTGACGTTTTACAGGCGTGACTATTTCTTGGAGATACCAGGAAACAAGTACTTAAGGAAGCTACTGCTCCACACCAACAAACAGTCCCCACATAAAACAGCAAATTGTCGTTTTAACATCAGCTATAACATGTTAATTAGTGAGCTTTAGAGGTGCTGATAAGTATATTTTGTTTCCTCTGGTACCTCTGGCTAGCTGTTTCCCCCTGTTTTCAGTCGTTATGCTAAGCTAGGTTAGCAGGCCACTTGTTACTTAGCCTACAGACAGAGTGGTATCAATCTTCTCATTTAAATCTATAAGCGTGATTTCCAAAATGTCGAACTTTTCCTTTAAGGTGTTTAGCTTCTCAATTAAAAGCAATCAATAGCTTACCGAACAAGATTTAGCCAGAGCACTTTGAGCACATCAGCAGGCAGGCGGAGATGGAGACAATGACGTTGATAAAGACGTAATTCTCATCTGGTTTGTAAATGAAAACAGCAACTAGTTGCATAAAATTGGTAAGGATTTGGATTAGTCGCTGCTTAGTTGGCTGCTGATGATAGCGTAATCGGTGGTGTTAATTTGCCCTCTTGTCTGCCTTACAGTGAAGTTGGCGTGCTGCTACTTCATCTAGCTGACAGTGCCTTTAATGAGAGTGAGTGCAGCGCCCGGTGTCAGGAGAACAATCCAGAGGAATTAGAGGGAACAGCTCGGCTGATGTTCTCCGTTCGTGTCTCTGGGCCCTGGGAGGATCCCATTGACTCCGCTGCTCATTAGACGCTGCCTTTGTCAGACCAAAATAAAATAGATATTAAGCAGTGAGACGGGGAGCGCTGCGATGAATGTTTAATTGGGTGCTCTGTATGTTGTGTGTGTTTCTCTCTTCCTACGATTACATCAAGGGGGTGTATCTCAGTGTGTGTATTCTTGCTCGATGACGTGTGTGTGTGTGTGCGTGTGTGAACAGGGTATGTTACATGTCAGAGTGTGTGGATATCTGAAGCGACCCCCTCCATCTCGAAGCGTCATCGTTCCCCAGCTCCTGACACCTCTCGCTGGGGAGAGCGAGCTGCAGCGTCAGCCTCATTAAGGCTTCCACTGTCTGGCTAATGAATCGATTGTGTGGTATCAGTGCTCCTGGCTGGCGCTCCCACAGTGCTGCTCTGCACCTCCTCTGGGGGCCTCCCTTCCACTGAGCTCTTAATCAGGAAACAGCCCTAATTACCCTCCCTCCCTCCCTCTTCCTCCTCCTCCTCTTCCTCCCTTTCATTTCTCTTCCTTCCGCGCTCTCGCTTTCTCTCCTCCTTCTCGTCTTTCCCTCCCGACTTTATCTTTATGCTCCACCGCCCTTTTCCTTTGTCCTTCTTATCTTGCTGCTTCCCTTTCTGCCTCTCTCTCTCTCTCTCTCTGCTATCATGCCTCATCCTTGGGCTAAAAGTGGAAGGGAGGAGGAAGGAGGAGGCATTTGGGAGCTCCCACAATAGCTTATAGCACAAGAAAAAGGGAGAGAGGGGGTGATGTATTAGGGGTGAGGGTCAGGAGGACTCAGAGGACTGAGACGGAGGTGCTGCTGTTGCGGATGTTATGAAGATCAGAAGCGGTTGGCGTGGCAACTGGTTGCCCCCCCACCCCACCCCCAAAATCTCCGTCCTGTCTCTTCCCATCTTGTCCCGGCCCTCAGTACACCACCTCGTACACCGTGGCCTTCTTGTCCCCGGAGCCCGTCACTATGTACTTGTCGTCCGGGGAGACGTCACAGCTCAGCACAGAGGAGGACTCCTTGGACTGGGGGGGGAGGAGAGAGAGAGAGAGAGAGAGAGAGAGACAGATGGAGAGAAACAAAGAGAAAGACGTTAGAAAAGATATGACTCATCAGCTGATACTCAATCATATAAGACATATTTGCATTTCAAAACAGTTGGCAATTATTTCCAAACAGACAACTCCACAGCTCCAGGATGCTGACTCATTTGTCTGCTTCAATGTGAGACACAGTGCTCTCTTTCTCTGGAGAGATGCAGCCTCATTAACTGCATGTTTAAGCATCACTAGCAGCACAAGTCTGACGGTCTGTATGAACTGGCAAAATGCACAATCCTCTTTTTTTTTTTTTTTTACCCCTTTTTCTCCCGTGTTTGAAAGCCAGACCTGGGCACCTGGCTTTAGATGATCTAAAGCTCCCTCTAGACCCCCTCCTCCTCCCCCTGCTACATCATCATTTATCTTCCTTCCTTTCTTTCTCCCCAGACTCTCCTCCTCCTCCCTCTTTGGCTCCCCTTTTGCTGTCCCCCTCTCTCATGTCGACTCCTCCTCGTCTCTAACTCTGCTCCCCTCTTCTCCCCTCCCCGCTACAGGCACAGCAGAGCTGTCAATCATCAAGCCACCGGTGAGAGGCCATTGCACACAGGATCCCTCATACCGTACCAAGATAGCAGGTGGGGGGAGATGGGGAGCGCTCAGGAGGGAGGGATGCAATGACAAGCCAAAAGATGAGTTTGGAAGCGGTGTGAGTCAGAGATGGAGTGGGAATGAAAAATAAATCGAAACAAACAAAGAGGAAAACTTTGTCCTGACACTATTTAGTAGTTCATGTTAGACACTGAATTCCTGTCTTGATTAAGTGTAGTGAATTGTATAAACACCAGGGACCACAATATGATAAGGCATTACCGACAATGTGGCATTAATATCTATGCCAATAAAGCTTATTTGATCAAATTGAAAAAGATTTACAACAAATGCGACGGACGGTAGGAGAGAGAGAGGGTAAAAAAAGTGAAAGGCAGTGTTGGAAAAAAGGATTAGAAATATTGAAGAGAAGACAGAGATAAACCAAAGGACAAGGAAAGATAAAGGACAACAATAAACAGAGAGACGAGAGAGGAAAAATGAGAGGGGCTCGGGGGTTAAAGAGAAGCAAGGAGACAGAAACTGGAAGGGACATTGATAAACTAGAAAGGAGGAAGAGGACAGAGAGAGAGAGAGCAGCGCTGTATAACACAGTGACAGGAGGGAGCTGTTTGGCAGGAGAAACGTTTGGCATTTGGATAACAAAGCAGATAGCCAGCATTCTCCTTCAGTCCACAGGGAGAGACAGGAGCCGCCAACCCTGCTGCCCACTGTAGCTTACAGAAATATGACAGCCACACACATACACACACACACACACACACACACACACACACACACACACACACACACACACAGAATTCTCATCTTAAATGTAGCTTCATCTCCAAATGCTACTTTCATTCACACCCAGATGAACTTGCTCAGCTAAAAATATTGCACCCCTGCATATTCATGTTCCCAAATTTTCTCAAACGGAGCGTTGGAACACGATGGAGTTATTACATTTGTTCTGTTTTGTGTGTGCGTTTGGCAGCCTGCACTCTCTGATAAACCTTCGCAAGTGAAAGTCTGTACTCCCTCATCGCTCTCTCTCTTTTGCCTCTCGGGCTCAGTGTGTGTGCATGTGTTCGTGTGAGGGAAAGGAAGCAGAGATAGCTTAAATGGTAAATGGACTTATATAGCAATTTTCTAGTCTTCCAACCATTAAAAGCGCTTTAACACTGCACGTCATCATTCACACCCACTCATACACCAGTTAGCAGTTTGGGGTTAAGTGCCTTGCCCAAGGACACCTCGACATGGACTCAAACCGCCAATCCTCTGATTGGAGGAGGACCCTGCTCTGCCACTGAGCCAAAGCCGCCCGACACTATCCACATTGACTAACAGATGACTCTGCGGCCTCAAATACACTTGTACACACACAGAGCATTACGCTCGTTTCTCACCTGGAAAATACTAGCTCCATATGGTGTCCTCCATGCATTCAACAGATTGTCTTTTCCTGTGCTCACAAACCACTTGCCTGAAATAACACAGAGAACTACAGGTTAAACAAATAAAATGGGGTGATAATATATATAAACAATATACTGTGCATAAACTGCATACCAACAATGTGGAGAGTAGTTATTGTGTGTGTTTGTGTGTGTGTGCATACCGCAGTAGGCGAACTTAAGGGAGAGAACGCAGCTCTCATGGAGGTGCAGCTGGTACTTGTCAGGTTTGGAGACATGCAGGACTTCTACGTTACTGCTCTCCATTCCCACAGCCAGCCACTCGCCTGTCGGACAGTAGCCCAGAGAGAAGATCTGGAGACGGAGAGGGAAGAAAGGAGTCAAAGGAAGGTAGAAAATGAAATGGAGATAGGAGGGGGGGGGGGGGGGGGGGGGGGGAGGACAGGAGAAAGGAGGCACGGGTGCAGAAAAGGAAAACAAAAATGGGGAATGGGGAGAAGATGTGAGGAAATGGGGGATGAGGGACGGAAGAAGATAAGGTTGATGAGAGAATGTGAACAATGGAGGGAAGTTGGGACGACAGATGAAGGAATTAAGTAGGAATGGGGGATATCAAGGAAAAGAGAGAGATGAGTGAGAATAGAAAAAGGAAAGAGTAGAACGACAGAGATATAAGTAATAATTGATTGAATTAATACATTGGAAAAAGAAAGAGAGAGAATAGCAAGAGAGAGAGGGAAAGTCTCAGATGAAGAGAGACGGCAAGCGAGAGAAAGTCATTACACGGTGGATCGAAACTCATCTGACAGCGGTGGTCAACCGCTGTATAGCTCTGTTGTGGCAGTGAGGAGTGAATGAGAGAGACGTGTGTGTGTGTGTGTGTGTGTGTGTGTGTGTGTGTGTGTGTGTGTGTGTGTGTGAGGGCGCCTGTGAGGTGTCTGTTGATTATGCAGGTGTGTATTGGTGTAAATACCTGCAAGGTGAGGTCACAGTGAGTGTTTGTGTTTAGATTAATGTGTGCAAGTTAACTTGTGAGGTGTAAATGTGAGGTGATGTGTTGTGATGACCCTGTAATGTACTGTACCTGCATGTACCTGTGTTTTTTTTAAATGTGTGTGTTACTTTTAGTGTGCTGTTGTGTGTACGTTTACTCTGTGTGTGTCCCTGCAAGCTAATTTTGTCGTTGTGTGTTTATGTGTATATGACCGTACAAGTGTGTACCTAACTGTTACACCTGTTAGTCTCGTTGCTGTGTGTGTGTGTGTGTGTGTGTGTGTGTGTGTGTGTGTGTGTGTGTACCTGCGAGGTGAAGTCATGTTGCTGGAGCTGCCGTCCCTCTCGGAGGTCCCAGCAGCGGACGGTGTTGTCCAGCCCTCCCGTCCACAGTTTGGTGCCGTCGTTGGAGATGTCGATGCAGCTCGCTCCGTCTGTGTGGCCCTGGAACTGCCTGCAGGGAGGAGACGCACGAGAGCTTCACAGATGAACACACAAAGACATGCATTTACACACACTCTAAAGACACACTGTGTGTGTCTTTGCTTCTTTTCCCCTTGAGGTGTCAGATCAAATATATTTTAAATCTTTCCTCCCCGTAGCTTCTACTGCCCTCACCTGATTCTCCTTTCCCTCCTGTCTCCCTTTCTCCTCAACAGTCCATCTCCCTCAATTCTTCCTTCTCTTACCTTGCCAGAATTTGGCTGTTTCATCCCACCCATATCCCCTATGGCTAGTTCCTCCCCCTTCTCCTTACCTGGGTTAGTTGAGGAAGCCCCAGACGGTAACGATTTTTCCTCCCTCCCCTTTCTTCTTCCATATTTGATCTCCTTTTCTCTGCTGTCCTTAAGAAGTTCCTGAAATGTTTCCACATCCTCCAGCCTCTCTCTCTCCCTCCCCTTCCTCCCTCTCCCCTCTGTGCTCTCTCCTGACAGCAATCTATTTGTGGAGGTAAAGCACCACATTTTTATGTTCTCTTTCTCCTTCCGCTGTCCTCTCCTCCCTCTCTCCTCTTACCTGACCAGCGTCTGGTTGTGAAGGTCCCAGACGACAATGTTGCCATCGCTGCAGCAAGAGAAGCAGACCTTGTTGTCAGGGGAGATGGCCAGAGCGTAGCAGGCGGGAGCAGAAGACGTCAGCTCTGCCTTGATGCGAGGAGTGGGCGTGGCCAGATCCCAGATTGACAGCGTGCTGGCCTCCCCGCCGACGATCAAGGTCCGTCCGTCTGGGAGGATTTTACAGGATCGGATGTAGTTGTCCCTGTTCTGATTGGATACGATAAAAAAAAACAGTTATACCTGATTTTGATCAAGGGTAAAAAAAAAACAGTGTATGAGGCTTTATGGGACGGATGGTAAGATGATTTAAGAGCGTCCTGCTGCAGAGCTCCGGCGCTGGGACCCATGGTGGAAAATCGTGTGTGTGATCACGTGTGTTAAGGTGGAAATCATGTCTGTTTAACACGCTTTCTTCCATCAATAAATAACATTCACATGCCATTGTGCAGTGTATTATTTGATCTTATTTAACGTTAAATGAAGGAGCATTGTATCATGTCTATTGCATCACATCCATGCCACACGACCTCCACCAATAACACCAATGCAAACAATACAACCTTAATATTTCGATGTAGTTGAAACTTCTAAAGTTAGGTAACATAACGCTAAGCAGCAAATAATCTATCTTACTTTACGAGTCTACGTTAGCTAGCTATGTTAAAGTCTTTAGCAAACTAACGTCAACGGGGAAAAAAAAAAAAAAAATCACAAAGTTTGACGCTTTACATTATGTTATCTCACCTTAGAAATTACAATTGTATCGAAATATTGAGGTCATATTGTTTACCTCTGTTTTATTTGTGGAGGTTGTGTGGCTTGCATGCTATCATATCGTGATGATCAGCTGTGGCGTATACAATTCAAGAAATCACTTTGTTCTCCAGGATCTGGCAGAGGAGAAGGACTAAAGCCTGGAGCTCTGCAGCAAATGTCTTCTCACATGATTAAGGACATTCCAAAAATGTATGTGGACATTCATTTTGATGATATTAACAAAATCTAGGAGGAAAGATGACATAGCCAACAAAAACAAATCAGGGCAGTACATACAAACATTTGGTGGCATCGCCTGTTATGTGAATGTTTGTTGGTGCACCCGTTTCTATTTTTATCACTGGTGTGTGTGTGTGTGTGTGTTTGTATGACTTCCTCCGACATGACTCACCAGACAGTCCAGCTGGGCCATGGGGCTCTTGCTTCCAGGCTGGCTGATGTCCCACACCTTGACGCAGCCCTTGCCTCCGGTGTAGACATGGCGTGTCGAGGTGCTGATGGTGACGGCACACACCACCTCTCCGTGGTTCAGGGTGTGAATCTGACGGGCGTGGCGAGGGATCCCCGGGCCCAGCAGGGCGTCAGGGGGAAAGGGCACCGGCTGCATCTGGCCGTCTGCGCTCACATGGAACGAGTAGGCGCTGCAGAGAAGGGAACAGAAATGAATCAATACTTAAATAAACACAGTTTGGACAATAGGGTTCTGCAAAGGATAGTGAGGGGACTGGAGAAATGGGCCAAAACCAGGACAGACTAGATGGAAACAATCATTCAATCAATGAGCAAGTCAAAGCAGAGGAGCGACAGGCAGATAAACACAATGCACAAACGACCACACACAAGTCCGTGTGCAAGTTGTGAGGTCTTGACAACACCACAATGAATTTGGAACTTTAATAATATGCGTCCAAATTCTCATAATGATCGATTGTATTACAGGGCAGTCAGAGTGGCATTGCTAATGGCTGATCAATACTGTACCGGTTGGAAGCCACGGCTGTTTTATGACTTGAAATTAGCACCGCAAGAATAAATTGCTACTCTGCAACAAATGACAAAGACAACATAATTTGTCGGTCAGCACAGCCCCTTCGACCTGTATGCAAGTGTGTTGGAGAAAGTGATCTGGAGACTCCACAGCATCTATCTTTGTTAGACAGAGTCAATGTGCATCACTAAAACAGCACACAATGACTAGCTCGGGGGAACTTCTACTGATCTGGATTCTTATCCAATCCAAATATTCTTGGATTATCACTGAAGAAGTTTTGATACATACTATTTATTTAGCCTGACATGATTATCCTGCCCAGCTTTCACATAACAGGAAAGAAGATTAACTGTTTAACTGCCCTGTGTAACTGGGTATATATATACTATGTGAAGTACCCACGCTAGACATGCACACACAGGTATTAAAAGGCATTCAATATGTATCTACCAAATGTAGATAGCACCCAATTTTCAAGCCATTAATTGAATATCTACACTGTGAATACTCACGGCTTGCCGCCAGAGGAACCAGACAGAGAAGAGGACAGCCCTGGCGCTCTCAGGTGAGACCGAGACTCATATGCCACCTGGAGGAGACAAAAGAGCGGACAAACAATTAACAGCCTTGACTGCCTTAAGGCGAAGGCTACATACTGTAGCTACATTAACGCCAACATATAAACCATCACACACGTTCTTAACATTACCTCATCATTGATTTATTTTCTGAATTCATTCATGGCTCCTACAGAGCGCTTGAGCTACTTTGTGTTTGTGTTCATGTTTCTGAGGCTGGACGTGTTTACTCATAATAAAGACTTCATGGAGCATGTTAAAGAAAGACCAAACCTTTTTTCTCAGTAGTGCGACACAGGTTAGCATTTTGTGATCAGATAAACCATTTCAATTGCAAAACTTCTCTCCATGATTTGTGAATTAGAGAGCGTAAACGCGATAACTTTAACGCCACAGAGCACATTCATCTAGTTTTAAAACAGTCAGAGGGTTAGAGTTGAGGCTGAACTATAAATCAAACCTTGACAGAGAAGAACAATTTGGCCTTTACTCACCATGGGGCTTCGGGAGTAGGCATTGGCTGCTGCGCTGATTTGTGGAGAGAGAGTTAGAGCCCCACCGAATCCTCCTGGGCTGGCCAGCTCCCCATTCAGTCCTGCGTGGGACACCACGCCAAAATGAGCCGGGTATGAACCGGGGGGCACAGACATGGGACTGCGGAGAGCTGGGGAGGGAGGGAAAGAGGAAGGAGGGATTGAAGGGAAATAAAGCGGGGAAACGATACATGGCACACAAGCACACACACAGTCACAGAGGGGCTGAGAAGAATGGAAATCTTTTTCTTTCATTCAACTATATTTGAGGAGATGTGAAATACTACAATGGCTGCTGGTCGCAGAGAAGCAGTTAAGAGCCTTGCTCAAGAGCACAATAGTTACAGTAGAGTAGGGTCGGAGGGCTCTCATTTGATTCTTACGGTTTTGAATATTCAAAACATCAGCCATATAGGCATATTTTTCAATTAACTTTGCTGTGATGAAAAGAAGAGTTTGGCTTAAAAACATTAAACTATCATTGCATGACAACGTTTATTATAAAAAGTTATTTCACAGCATAAACAAACAAATGGGAAATGAAAAACTGAGGAACAAAAGGATTAATGGTATGAAGGGCAGAGGAATGCTGGGTGGAAAACTCATTCAGGTCAGCTATTTGGTTTACTTTATTAAAGAAAATAAAAAAATAAAAACATATATTTACGTATATATATATATATATATATATATATGTATGTACTAGATTAAGCTGAACTATTTGATCGGCCGCGCCAAGTTTACAAAAATGCAGAGGTGCACGTCCAAGCGCCGCGACCATACGCGCCGGCTTCACTACTTCACGGCAAGTACAAACTAAGCTAAACAGTCAAAAGAGTCTCACCAAGGGGGTCTGCACTGGATGCTGCTTTGCTGACCAGACGAAGGCAGGAGGTGCTGGGACCAGGGGCTCCTGGGGCTCCCGGAGTAAGGGCCTCACGGTGGGACGGGGATGGGGTCCCAGACTTGGACAACGGAGACTGGGACTTATCCATCTGTAGAGAAGTCAAACCAGAAATATAACAACGATATAACACACGGCTGATCTGTCATGGGAGCTACAGTGTAGTGCTTTCACACATAATCCCCTCATTTATTACACCAACCATCAAAATGTCACTTTTCGAATGATCTCAATGAAAAGAGAAGAATTGATCTTTATAGTACTGGCACAGCTACTGTGACAGCTACAGCTATCTGTACTGGACATCCATGTAGCTTCTCAACATAGTTTATAGGAAAAGGATTAGTTATTGTTCAGTAGTTATGGACAGCTTTTAAGTGTTTTTATTCTTTAAAAAAACACCACAAATTAAAGCAAAACATGTATCAGGAATGGACAAACTTAGGGTACAGCGTGAAAAAGAAGACTATCTTATTACAAGTGAAAAGATGCTGAAACTCTTCAATCTAATTAAACATGTTGAAAATGACAGTAACATGTTTGCATGAAGCAAAAGCAGGCAGACACCTCCCAGTAAGCAGAGTGCAGCAACTCCCTAAGAGACTATCTCACCTGTGCAGGGTCCTTCCCCTTCCCTGGGGTGGGGCTGCGAGGGTTTGGGGTGGAGGGGGCCTCTCCTGTGCTCGAGGAGCCCGGGAGCTCTTTTCTTAGGGTAGGAGCCCGGTCCAACCCGTTCCCGTGGGGGGAGTGAGGAGGGCTGCCCGCAGGAGAGTTAGGCTCCTGAGTGACAAACAGAGATTGAAAAATGATCTTAACTTTTGTGAAAGCTGATGCACACAGCGCTTCAACTATTTCATTGTTCCATTTCAGTCTCGACCTCAAGTCCATCTAACAGCATTCCATCACTTTTCTGCACACGTATCTAATGCCGTTCAGTAAGACGCTTGCCCAGCTTGAAAGTTGCCACAACGCCATTTGACATCAACGCCAACGGCAGTGCTGGCCAATGGAATGCGTGCAACCGCCAATTTTTTATAGTGTATATCTTTTACGCGAATGCTGCCACCTCTCAATCGATGCAAAATTCAATTATTGTCCCCATGATAACTTTTCGCTGTAAAATCCCTCCTGGTAATGTCATAAACCACTGTGCAGTGTTTTTGGGGACTAATAAACCTTCAAGGTTACAGCTCCATTACCACAACTGGAATTCCTGGATTGTATTTCATTGTCTCACCTGAAGCAACATCCCAATACACAGCAGGCGCTTGCATGTTATAATGCAGAACTGTTTCAGTCTGAACACCCACTTATTATCTTTTTTTCAATAAAATGTTGTCTGTGTAAAAGCAGAACTAAGGTTTGTTATGTCACAGCAGTTGGTTAAATAGTTAAAAAATACGCTTACTTAAAGTAAAATGCTGCAGATGCTTCTTTCATGGTTACAACACAACGTATGGTGTCACAGTCTGTATTGTGATTTGTAAATGGACTCAGAGCTCAGGGAACATTACTGGTACGGTAGTGTATGGACCTGGAGATAATGTTGCTGTTACAGCTGCTTTCATCAGTGTAGCCGCCGTTGAGCCAGCGCTGCCTCCCTCAGAACAGAGTGCTGGAGTAATCACTTCTCACTGGGTCACAGTGATCAGCACAATACATTTTAGTGCTTATACAAACACACACACACACACACACACACACACACACACACACACACACCAGATCATCTACTCACACAACCACACAGAGACGTTTACATGGCATGTACATGGCATATCTGTTTGCAAACAGATATGCACACACATATGCACAGGCTTGGACGTATGTTCAAATACATGAATGGACATTCTCTCTAAAAGACGCACACACACACACACACACATACATACATACACTCACACACACGAGATAATTTGTCTCCCTTTTTCTGCCATTACATACATTTGTCACATTTTTTTTCTTTCTGCTTTTGTAACAGTTTCCAAACCACACAAGAGACCGATTCTGCTTTTGTGTGCAATATCAAAATACAGAGGGCTTAGATAAAACATATTTTTGGTACACTGCGTGAAGTATTTAAAGAACTAAAACATTCTAGGGGCATAAACGGCTTTGCATATATTAAAAGAACAAGACTGCAGTTATCTAATGAGAGAAGGGAGGAGAAAAAGAGGGGGGTGGGAAAGAAGGGGTGAAAAGAAAAGAGACAGTGAAGAGACGGAAGAACAGAGGCTTCAAGAGGTTGGATAGAGAACAGAAATAAACAGAAGAACTAGATGAGAAGAGATAGCTATACCAAGTATTTGTAAATGTGTGTGTGTGTGGACACAGACTGAGTACAGACACAGTTCACAGGGGAACACAAACAGCGGTGGCTGATAATGAGCTTACATAGGAGCTCTTCTTATTTACAAGGCAACTGCAGCGGAAAGCTGAACTAGCTACATACCTGCTGACTCGTTTCACATTTCACACGCACGCACGCACGCACGCAGGCACTCACAAACCTATAGGTTACTATAGATGATTGGAATTAAAAACAAGCAATCTAGCAAGCAAAAAACAAGCACAAAATACAATGTGTGTGTGTGTGTGTGTGAATAACGCTTTTCTTTGTCTTTGATCACGTGAAAATCAATATCTTTGGATTTATCTTTTGAATTATTGGAAGATTAATCAACAATGGGGAAACAATGTCGGAGTGTATGGACTAAAATAGTAATCATTGCCTGCAAACTAAACGAAACTAGAAAGTAAATAACCAAGTATAACATTAAGCTAAATCATTACTTCTTGAAATAGTCTTTTTGGGGGTTTTAATTTTCCTTTCACCGGGGAGGCATGCAAGGAATTCAAGTAGATATACAAATGGTCATTATGTATGTAAAGTATTCCTTTAAGTCATTTAGTAGAGTGTGACTTTGCTTATTCTTCAGGCAATTACCCAATTATGTGTTCTCATGGCTTCCTCTAAAACACAGCCATGTGAAAAGGGACTCGGGACAAAAAAAAAGGGGCAAATCTCGTCGAAAAGACACCAAGGACTCTAAAATTGAACAATGTTGCGTAAAATCTAAATAAAATGCATTCAACACTGACCTCACTTGCATGCACACATCCAGATCTGTGTTTTAAATTGAGCTACCGACAGCCAGACAGACAGGGTTATGTGGGCGAGCCAAGTACATCTATAGTTATTCCTGCGAGCAACACTGGTCCTCCCAGCATTGGATTCATGTGTTATTCATGTACGGACTGCAACACAGTGTCAGAAGGCTTCCGCAGGATAAAGGCTGCTTGTAACTTGTGGCTTTGGAGGAAAATCAAAGATATTTCCTTTTCTGCAAAGGGGATGTACAACTTTTGCACAAGGATATAGCTGTAAGTAAGTGTGTGGGAGAGAGAGTGAAGTTTGACTTCCGTGGGTGAGGTAAAAATGTTCCACAGTGAAGATGGAATGTTGTGAAAAAACCATTGGTAGTGAAGGTGGAACATTTCCAAAGAGGTCAGAGGAAACTGTTAACTAATTTGTAATGGGGAAATGTCTTTCTGTGAGACGCAGGACTTCTGTGTGTGTTAAATTAAACTATCGACAGCTAGTCAGACAGGGTTACGCAGAGGTCGGAGGTTGGTTCAAAGCAGTGCCAAGTAGATCTATAGTTCCCACGAGCAACACCGGTCCTCCCAACGCTGGATTCATGTGTTAGCACGTGTGGGCTGCAACACAGTGTCAAAGAGCCCCTTGTAGGACAAAGGCTCCCTTTTTAAGTCGATAAGGCAAAGTTGTCAGCAAAAGTATCAGAATTTTTTGCACTAAATACATCTGCGTGCTGCAGCTGAAAACTGGGGGTTGATGAGAGCAGTGAGAAAGAACCAAGTTGTGAGCTGTAAAAACAGAAAACATTGAGCTGAAAGTTGCTAAAATGCTCTGTAGATCTCAAGGGAAGAGCATGCAAGAAGTCCATTGTTGATGGTCGAGTCTATCACCTGTATTTTTGTATGAGGATTTCAAAAATACTTTAAATACAGATGGGCCACTTACTTCATTGGAGACGTCAACTACAAGATTGTCTTCACTCTTGTCTCCATCACTGTCCTGAGGAGCAAGGAAGACATAAGAAAGGTGAAATATTTTTCCATATCTTTTTTGCTGCACAGTGTGTTACACAGACATAGAGTCAACTGTAAGTGTACATTGAGAACTTTAAAAATAAAGATGGCAACGAACAAAAAAACCCCACACAACTACACACAGAGATCAATATATCAATATCACTGGCTGCTCTTTGTTTCCTTCTATTTTCTGTCCTCCATGCAACATTTAACACAGAGATACTAGAAAACCACATAGACAGTATATTCTCACCAAACATCCCCATCCCCACCCCACACACACACACACACACACACACACACACACACACACACACACACACACACACACACACACACACACACACACACACACACACACACACACACACACACACACACACACACACACACACACACAGTTGCTCTTTCCCCATCGATGGTACATTTTGCGCTTTTCGTCTAACCATCTCGCTCTCCTATAGCTCTCCCTCTTTTTTGGGGTGAGAACGATGGCACTTAGTCACCATGGTGACAGCACTTTGATGTGATCATGGCCTGATATTCCTATTGACATCAGCGTGGAGTGACATCAGTACCAAATTATACAGAGCCAAAACAGGTCTGTGTCTGCAGTCTGTTCCTAGAACTAAAATACAGAAACAGAGGGTGAGAGAGGGATAAAGAGGAGGAGAAAGAGGTAAAAAGGAGAAAGGAGCAGGAAATTCAAAATGAGATGGAATATAATTGAAAAGAAAACAGGACGAAGACAGAGTGAGAAGGACAAGTAGAGAAATTGAGAGACGCTGATAAACAGACAGAGATATAGAAGAGCAAAAGAGGTAAACAGAGAGAAATGGGAACTGTAATGTGGCTCGACAGACAGAAAGAGAGGAAAAACATTTAGAAAGTGGAAACTATCTGTCCTTGTTCTCGCACTGAACTAATGGGAATATTTGGACTGTTGTTGTTGATACCAAACTGACTTAGCTGTAGGCCATTTTGCACAGACAGACTCTCAGTGTCAATCAATCCTCCAGACTGCAAACGCATCCGTCTAATTCATTACAGCTATCTGCCTTGGCCGTCTCTCTTCTGCCATTACATCGCCTGTGGCTCCCTTCTCCTCCCCACAGGGCCCATCCAAACCAAACACCACTCTAATTGGCCGTGGGGCCCCCAGACCCCTGTATGGCCTATCAGAAGCCAATGGCGACGTCTTACACACACACACACACACACACACACACACACACACACACACACACACACACACACACACACACACACACACACACACACACACACACACACACACACACACACACACGTACATGTACTTTGTGTCGTCTTTGGTCTGAATATGTGGCTTTTTTAAAAACTATTTTGTAATAATTATACATGCATACATGACATCACATCATAGCACACTTATATAATTTAATAAGATTTATCTGTAGCATGTTTATGTGTTTATGTGTTTATTAACATGTCATTTTTATTTTTTATTCTTCGTGAGCTGTTGTAACAGCTCAGTGTCCCCTTGTTCATCATCGAAAGCTCAATTTATCTCAAGGACAAGGACACAAACCAACACATACATAGGAGTGTGGCGGAAGAGGCTCTTTGTCATCACAGCGCCTCCTCTTTGCCTCCGCTCCTCCCTGCGAGGAGGAGTACCCTCCTGACGGGCCCTGGCGCTCCTCGGTGGGCTGACTGTCTGTTGATGACACTGACTTACTCTGAAGAAAGACAAGGACAAAAACATGAGAATGAACACACACACACACACAAATGCTCACTGATACTACCACAGACACAAAAATCCAGATTCACACCCGACACAGGAAAGTA
The DNA here is from genome assembly GCF_910591455.1 of Pholis gunnellus. NCBI lineage: Eukaryota > Metazoa > Chordata > Actinopteri > Perciformes > Pholidae > Pholis > Pholis gunnellus. The sequence goes on from NC_136530.1 coordinate 7,558,543, forward strand.
AAAGCAGATTGTTAAAAAGGCAGCGTCTTACAAACACATAAAACACACCAACGTACAGGCCATGATGTGAAGAAAGATGCACACACAATCACTCTGTGGACATAAGTAGAGAAGGAAAAGCACACTGAGCAATAACACAAGAAAGCCCCATAAAAGCAGACATAACATCACACACACACACACACCCACACACACACACACACACACAGCAAGAACAGCAGACGTAAGCACAGGTTAAGACGTAGCCATAGAAGCACACGAGACAGCGTATAAAGCTAATTAGTGCTCTCCCCCCTCGACACACCCGTCCTCATGTAAAATATGACTCTCATTATTGGGCAATAAAGCTGTGAAGGCATATTTACAATACAGCCTGGCCCGGTGCTCGGTTCTGAGAAAAGTCGATGAAAGCATTGTGTTGTCTTTGCGTTGGGGCAGGGGCCAGAGGTTCAGTGAGGGCCACTTGTCATTCTCTGTCCCCCTGTGGGGGGGACAAGAACAGTGAGGGTTTAACACACCAATGAGTCACACAGGAAGGAGCCCACGGGGGCCGACAGGAAGGAGCGCCGGACAAGAGGAGAGGAGAAACCACACACACAATGAACCTCAGTGCGGCTCAACAAACTTCCCTCTCTTCTTTTTTCTTTTCTCCTCCTCCCCTGACTTCCTCTCGCTGTCCTTTTTTTCCCCCCTCCATTTAAAATTCCAACATGTTTTACTGGTGCAGGGCTCTCTGACAAATGCCAATTGATATGCATCTCTCCCATGACTTCTCTCCCTCCCAACCCCTTCCTTTCCAAACGCCGTAATGCTTGGCTAAGTTCAGCACAAACCTCAAGTCATGAGAATATTTTCCTGGTGCTTAACAATCAGTATTGTGTTTAGCAATTCAATTATGCTAAGCATTCATTGCGGATAGCGAGTGAGGGAGGGAAAGTTAAGTCAGTAGCGCTCTTAAATCATTTTCATTTCGTAATAAAAGCCAGAACAAAGACTAGCTGGTATTTTATTTTATTTTTTTTACAACCTTTCCCTACCTATTTTCCCCGGTCTATTTTCTTCCTCTTTAGTCTCTCTCTCTCTTTTTCCTTTTCCAATTTCACTCTCCATCTCCCTCGAACACTCTCCCCCTCTCTCTCGGTGTTATCAACATTTACACTGATGAAGGCCAGCTGTCCATTGCAGCCAGTACAGTAAGTGAGTGTTCACACGGTTTCCATAAAGCGGAGCAATCTGCAGCCAGAGAGAATAGGACCAGCCATAGACGTCCACTGAATTTCAATCAGCCCATTTACACTGCATTAATTCTTCAGGCGATTAACGAGGACTTTGAGCTACAGTGACATAAATATGAGCAAAACCTGTGAGGCAAGATGGACTTGTATACATTTCATGTATGTTGCATTTACTCAAATTTCTTTTTTTTCTTTAACCCCATCAATTAGGGTGACCCGAGTCACCATACGGTCACATCTAGGGATGCAGCATTCAGACTTTTTCAAGCCCAATCCCAATACGATACCTGGAATTTGGGTATTGACTGATACCGGGTATTGGTCTAAAACCAATGTTAAATTAATCTGTAACCCTCACTGTGTGTAAGTGGCTGGTATCAGTTTTTATGTGTAATTAAAGATCAGGCTTGACTTTGACACTGCTTTCTTAACTTTGGGAAACAAAATTTAACAGATAAATACTTAGATATCAATGAATTCAACTGCTATTTATACTAGTCCAAACTTTAAATGGAATTAAAATGTCAGTACATAATGTATACAGTATATAGATCTGAATAGATTAGACCCATTGTCACCGATATCTGATTAAGCTATTTGAGTCAGTATCGGCCCGATATCGGTATCGGTGCATCCCAAGTCACATGCACCCCAAGTCACATCTCACCTCCACACTAAACTTGCGAACTGTTGAATGTGAACTTCTAACAGACTCGTCTGTATAATCGAACACTGACTAAGTCAATCTGTCCAGCCAAACAAACTTGCGTGGGGTCTTGCCTCTAAAAAGTCACATTAATGTAAAAATCTGTACGATAGCAACATGCAATCATGTTAGAGAAACGACTGTAATACCATCGGATTCTCCGTTTACTGTTCCTACCCATGCACAGAGTCAGGTTTCGATAGGAAACGTTTGTGGAAAGATAGTGTAGATAAATGGACTCATGAAAACATCTACTGTGGTCCCCATCTCTCCTGAAGAACTGGCAGTTGTGCAATTCCACACCAAATATTAACTAACAGTACAACAGAGCAAGTTCTGTTGGGAAACATATTTTCAAATGGATCTCAGTGGTGTGATATTTTGGTGTGTGTTTTTCTTAGATCAGACATTAAGGGGCCTCTAGTCATTGGCCTTTTATATACTGGATGCATAGCACACTCAAGTAAACATTGTCAAGTAAGAGTTGCTCATTTGTACAGACACCAACTGCTGTGTTTTGGGCAGCATTTGCCATTAACTTAGTGTTAATCCTTTCACTTGTTCTGTAAATCCTGTAGATTACCAGAACATGTGCGGTGCTGAAAAAATAAACAGTTGCTTGTTCATCCATACACTCAATTTGTACTCCCTTCCAGAGAACAGCAAAAATGCTGTGAGCTCAGACGTTAGTGTGATGCAGAGAACCTTGAGGAGCTCAAGGTTGATAGCGCTGAGCAGCTATTGTGCTGGTGCTGAGCTGGGCTACTCCTGGCTGAGCACCAGCAGTACACAGCCTTTTTTTAGAGGCCACTTTACAGTCCGTCTCCATTTTCCTCAGTTTATCACTGTCACATGCGCAAACACACACACACACACAAATGTGGGTGTAGACGACACTTACTGTACACACAAACACAACTACTCACCCTGCTGGGTGCTCCTTCTGGGATGGGACGGAGAAAGGTAAGAAAAGAGAACAGAGTAGAGAAAAAAGTGGGAGAGAGGAGTAAAGAGGACAGGAGGGAAAGTTTGACGTCAGTCCTGATGATAATAACAACAACAGTCCCCCCCAGTCAGCCAAGGTTAGGCTGAACTACGACGGCTCCTCTAATAAAGATACAAATGTGATTCCTGTCTCCTCTCTATCGTTCCCTCTCTCCGTTCTCCAAACCAGACAAAGCTCGCCGTTTTCCCATGCTGCCTCTTTCAACGCTCACTATCTTTTCACTCATTCTTCCTCTCATATGCAAGAACAGAAACACACACACAGCTGCAGACATGCATAAGCTCTCGCACAGATGCTTAGCACGCCAACATGAACACATTGATCTCTCTATCTCTCTCCCTTTCTGCTCTTAGTCTTTCCTCCTTTTTCTTTTTTTTTTCTACCTCAGTTTATTCATGAGAAAGTCTCTCATGGCTTGGCGCCTGAAACAGAGCGCGAAGATAAGATATTCTATGGGGGTGAATGAAAGTTCAGAGGGAGAAAGCGTTTTTTCTTGCATTCACACACAAGTGCCGGGAATATGTTTGTCCATATTATGACAGCAATCTAACTAAAGAAGTTCAAATTCAGTCCAAAAGGCGACTTGCTGTAAAAAATTAGACAACAGCTGCCAGTCACAAACAATGTATAGGACTGATACAAAATGATGGTTTTTTATTCTGTAGCTGTTTTCTCTCACTGCTGCTTTGTGCCAAATCCAGTATGTAATGAATTACACTGAGACACACACAATTCTCACATGTACATGCAGAAATACAAACATAAGATTATTCTTTGATGTTTGATATTTGATGTTTTTACTCTGGATGATTTCCCAGAGTCTGTTCCTCTACCTCTCTTGTATTGAACCCGCTAAACATCTTCTCAACATGTTCAACAGTGTAATTGATTTTCAATGATGAAGCCTTTTGTGCACACTGACCCGTAACAACAGCAAGTACACGGGTTTGCTGCACTGCAACTGTAATGTACTTTAGGGCTAAAAGGGTGAAAACATCTTACCAGGGAACCAGACAAATCTGCAAGGTCGTGTTTTATTTGCTCTGGCAGATGCATCTGGTCCCCCTCCCCTTTGGACAGATTTCCAGCAACATGAGATCTGATGGGCCAATCACAACCCTTTGGGGCGTGTTTGTGACAATAACTATAAAGAGGTTGAGGCATTTTTGAAAAACACCCACGATGGCTGCAGCTGATGTGGTACTTTATGTTGGAGCCACAATCGCACATCAATATTGACCAAAGTACACAGTACTAAGCACAATCCTAAAAGGAGAACAATCAACAGCACTTGAAGATTTTCTTGAGAGGAAAGAGGTTTTGGCGTACTTCGGACGCCGAATCTTGTTTGCAATATTTGTATTATTATTATGATTTTATGTGTGTAGATGTGCCAGAACATTTAAGTCTCATTTTGGAGACAAAATGAAGGACTAAAAGTCGACTGTTCTTTACCTCTGAGATGTTCAGCATCAAGATGGTTGCGCTCATCTTTGGAGGCGAGGTGGGCCGAGACCCCCAGGGCTCCGGTCAGCGCAAGAAGCCCTGAGCCCCCCGCCCCCAGGGAGAGGCCTGATGGGTGTGGTGTCAGAGGGATGCCGGGGGCATGATGAGACAGGTGCTGGAGCTGCTGCTGCTGTGGCCACAGGGAAGGGAGGGAGCGGGGAGGGATGGTGTCATACAAAAGGGTGGGTGGTTAGAAAAAAATCAAGGTAAAGAAGACATGGATAGAAAATAAGCATTAGAAAGTGCAAAGAGCAAAGGAGAAGGAAGAAGGAAAAGTAAAGGGGAAGTGGGGGTTACTTGGAAAAAGGGAGGTGAGAGAGATAAGAGAAAGGGAGCCGCTGAATGAAATGAAATCCACACGGAGAGCTCAACAGGGAGAGAGGAAAATAAGATGAAGGAAGATAGGATGTTAAAGAGATTAGTGGATTAAAAAGGTGAGAAAGATGGACACCAAGGACCAGAAAGAGGAAGAGGAAAGATGTGGAGAAGGAAATTAAATGGTCAGGATACACAGAGAAAGTAAAGGAAGAGGGGATGGAGAGTGAAAGAAAGAAGGAGAGACGGTGAAAAGAGTGAGGGGATGAATGGGATTTATTATGAAGGACAGGCAGGAGGAGGAAGATTGAGAAAGAGGCCAGGGGAAAACACAGAGTGGGTAAAAGAGGGGGAAGAAAATGTTTGAGCCAGAGAGTAAATGATGGGAAGGAAGTGGAACAGAGGGAAATCATGGTGGAGGCAGTGAAAAGTGAAGGAGAATTAGATGAACAGAGCGGAGAAGATAGGGAGAGAGGGTAAATGAGCAGAGGAAGAGCGAGGGAAAGTGTGCAGCGGAGAGAGCAAAAGATAAGACATCGGCAAAAACAATGAGAGGAGGAATTAGGACGGGGCCATAGTCGGAGGAAGAGAGTGATAAAAGATTACAAAAAAGGAGAGATGAGAAAATGAACCGAAAGACAAAAAGAAAACGGGAAAAGAGGATGACGGAGGACAGAGCGAGGAGAAGGGAGCAAGGGAGCAGCTACAGATACAGGAAGGCTATTATCCTGAGGGGAGCATTATGATGTTTTTATGTGTGTTGTTTTGTCAAGCTGGTGTGTTAAGACACACATACACACCTCAGAGACAGCAGTGTTTGTAGTGCTGGGAGGAACAAAAGGCTTTAAGTAGACGGTAATGTGATCAGTGCCCTGACAAGCTCTGGAAAGCCCCGTCTACGAGGGCACTCAGGAGCATCACTGTCTGTCTGTGTGTGAGTGTGTGTGTGTGTGTGTGTGTGTGTGTCTGTGTGTGTGTGTGTGTGTGTGTGCGCGCGCTCGCTCGCTCATGTTAAAACGTATATGTGCAGACGAGCATGTGTAGGTCATGATCAGATGTGTATTTTGTGTATTTAAAAAAAATGATATCAGTGTGGTTAAGGTATGTATTTTGTTACATTATGTTTTTTTCGTAAGCTTCATTTAAATATAAAATTACTTTTGTTCACAGAGAGTATCTAATCATGCTGAATACTGAGTTGTAATTAAGGCAGTGTACACCTACAGTAAGTAGACAGTCATGTGACTTTACACAGCTGAGTGATCTGATAACAATCATGATTTCTTTCTCTCCTTAAACATATTTGAGAGGAGGGCGCCCACATAAGAGACAGAAAAAAACGCTACCATGTTTACCAGTGTTGCTCCAAATCGTTAATATATTTTCTCTCTGTGAATATATCAGCCGGGAGCTTTAAAAAATTGTTGCTCCCCAGCTATTATATTGTGAACGGTGATTCATTACATCTTTATATGACATTGGTAACTACAGGATGCAACAACTAATTTGCCTCTGCCACAATAGATTCATCGGAACAACAGAGATATATACAGAAATAATGCCAAATAACATCTGATTCTAACAGATTGGCTCTTAGGGGATATAGAATACTTAAACAGATGCATCAAAAGAGAATCCTTCAAAGGCCAATTATCTTATTTTTTAAAACAACTTTGAAATCGTCCATTAGCCGCATTAATTTATAGCATGATATCAAAGCTCCCGAGGAATTATACAGCTAAATATACCTGCCTGACCGAATCTACATTTAGAACAAACAAAAATCAAACAGCAAACGTAAACACCTTGAGTGACGCTTACGTTAATGACTCACCTATTTGATTATCACACACATAGACCAGTGACGAGATAATGTAATCAGCTGACTCTCGTCATGGTCAGATTGGTCCTTAGTCAATGTGTGCATGTGTGTTTGTCTAGATGTGTGTCTGCGTTGTCAAGATGAATGGAGGTGACTCACCCCGATAATGGCGTTGAGTTCAGCCATGGTGACCTGCTTGGCCCTCTCCACGGCTTGGACCACCTGTTGCTGGTGCTACACACACAAAAACGGCAAATAAACACACACATAAGGATTGCACTGCCTTATTATCTCTGCTGTGTGTTACAGTATATTGTGTAAAGTGAACACAATGCATATTGCATGTACAGTCAGATATCACACAGTCGGAATCATTACATGAACCAAACTTGAGAAAAGGTGTTAGAACAATCAAACTCTGCTTGTACAGGGTGTGCAAATAGAAATGTCCGGATTGGGCAACCATGCATTGACAAAACGCAAACACTGACAGAAAAGCAACACACACACACACACACACACACGCTCATAGTTACACTAACTAAAATCTCAGTTCTGTTTACACAAAATACCAATGTAATCAGTCACACAAACGCAAATATGCATGTGTGCAACAGCGCTTGCACACACACACACACACACACACACACACACACACACACACACACACACACACACACACACACACACACACACACACACACACACACACACACACACACACACACACACACACACACACACAGTGTCAATATTGAACAACCTGACAGCACTGTGACCTTCATGTCTCCAGGCAGCAGTGCACACTAACACTCTCACGCCCTCAGACAAAAAGAAGTGTGTCTGCAGGTTTGTGTACACACACACACACACACAACCAGTGCACACACCGTCAGAGCAACAATACAAAAAAAATTGAAAAAAACCTTCACCTCAGAACAGAAAAGCGTTCAGCGTCATTAGAGTTTTTTCTCTTTGTGGTGAATTTTGAATTTACCAACCGTAGTTACCGTCATCTGAACACAAAGCAGGAGGCCTGGAGGCAAATTAGCGCGGTACTTGATTTCCAGTAAGTCGGTTTCATTCATTTAAGCTGTACTATTGACTATTAGGGAGGGCACAATTCATGGCTTATGGTTCTTTGGTTGCCTATAAACAATAAAAAAGACACAGCAAACTGCAAAAAAATGCCTGTCACAAATGTAAGCTATACGAGTGCTGAACAACAATGGAGAAGAAATGAATACTAATAATGTAAAAATAACAACGTCCTCTCTTTCTATGTGCTCCAGCCTTCCCTTCATTATAATTTTATATATTTATATATATATATATATATATATATTATAATAAGGCTACTCTAGCGTGTGCCGCCCCTTGTACTTACGCGGGTATCCTGTAACATAGCAACCAGACACAACCACAACATCTCGGTGAAAACAACACGACGCTCTGAAGTGCTCCCAGCTGGGCGTTTTCAGAAGAGCGCCTTACTTTTTCAGCCGGGAAAAAAAAAAACCCCACTTTGGTGGACACGGGCCCTTATTGAGGCAGCTTGCAGTAATTGGGATGAAATCCAAAACTATAGCCTCAAAATTTTAAAATAGAGTTGAATGAACACATTTCTGTCAACAATTTAACGTTTTAACATGAGGTAGTAGTGTAAAACATTGCAATGCATTGGCGATGTTTCTGTTAATTTCTTTACACTTTATTCAACTTGAACACGTAAATTAAAATCAATGTCTTTTGAAAATATAATGAGGACTTCTGAATTTATATTTTGCTCCGCATGCAATTTTATGTATTCTGGTTGATTAATTATTCCGAATGCAAAGAAAATGTGATATAGGCCTGGGGTGTGAATAATCACCTCCTGATTATGTGTGTGCATATTTTGTGTTTATCTGTAAGTGTGTCTGGCATTGGTGACACTTACCTCTTGAGAGAGGAAAGGGATGATCTGAGCGCAGATGGCACTGAGACGCTTGACAATCTCCGCCTGAGATGGAAAGAGAGAGAAACGGGAGATAGAGGCAGAAGGGGAGAGAAAAGGATACATTACCATCACATATCGTCACATATCGTATAAAAAAACAGCATATGAAACACTTTTTGAAACATATTTCTAATGAGGGAGGAGCTCTGTCAGCGAAAACAAGAGACAGAGAGAAGGGACATGTGGGAGTGAACGACAGAGGAGGAAGGATGGAGGCAGCATTAGAGCTCCAGTCATCCTCGGGTCTTTTAGCGCCATCACACTCTCATTTAGCTCGGCCTCACGCGCTCTTCAGTCTTCCTTCCATCTCTCTCTGCCTTCTCACACATACACACTTATGAGCGAACACACATTACACATCACAATAAGCAGGAAAAAAAAGCTCTCTTTAAAGCTCTCCACCTGTCACAGCCGGCTGTCCGGTGCGTCTATTTCCTCAAACTCGTAAAACCCATAAAAACGCACACACAGACATGCACACAGACAACGAGCACACTCGAGGCAAACCTAGTAACCATCCACAGAATACGGCTGGCTGCACACATGGACACCTAAAAACATAAGCGCACACTCTGTCGGTGTGTCTCTTAGTGTGTGTCTCACACACACACACACACACACACACACACACACACACACACACACACACACACGAACCTCTGCGGTGTGTCTAATTCTATCTGTCTGAGTGCCCTCAGCCTCATTTTGTTCTCTTCTTCACTCAGCCGTTCTCTCTTTTTCTACAACAGCTCTCACACTGAGCCATTATTACCCTATTCATCCTCTTCCTCCCATTCTCCCCCTCCCTTGCTCACTTTGTCTCGTTTTCTCTCATCTTTCCGTTTTTCCAAATTATTCCCTTTCTCTCCATTTTAATTTATCCTCCCTTCCTTCTCGCAGCTGGCCTTTTCCCTCTAACATCAGTTGCTCTCGTGTCTTTTTTCTTTGTTACTTTGCTGTCAAACATTTCCACGACCATATACATTTCTTTTAATATCATTTTTACTCCCAATATCTGTTTTGCTTTCTCTCTCCCCACTTATGTGTTTCTGTCACTCGGAGATACTGGAGAAGAAGTGAGAAATGAGAAAGACAGTAAAGGGGCGATGGAGGGCAATGTGATGACTGACAGGGCTGTATACAACACATTCTCTCTCTCTCTCTCTCTCTCTCGCTCTCTCTCTCTCTCTCTCTCTCTCAGCCTGTCAGTTACAACCAGTCTCATCATGACTTCATAAACTGGCTATCACCAGACACACAGCTCTGTTCCAAGGACATCACATCATACATGTGTCAACGTACATGTGTGTGTGTGTGTGTGTGTGTGTGTGTGTGTGTGTGTGTGTGTGTGTGTGTGTGTGTGTGTGTGTGCCTAAGTTCCTCAGTGTATTTGGAAAGATATACATGTATAGTATGTGTGTGCTGACCATAACGAGTTGAGTGACAGCGAGATAAAGGAACAGAGATGAGAGAAGAAGAGACAGAGAACAGTTAGCCCATTACTGCTGTTTTCATTTATGATTTCATTTATTTTAAAGACTAAATAAATATTTGTGTCTGCTTGAATCAACTTTATCCCTTCATTTACTTTCTTTTCAGCTAAATACTGCATTATTTATTGTGAATCAGCCATCCTCCCCTCAGTTACATCTCGGGAACTAAATCATAAAGCTGCCTATCGAATAACAGATTGTCCTCAGGCCAAAGATAAATTCAGATGGCCTGGCTCAGTTCTGGTTAGATAAAAGCCAATATGACAAGACTGATGCTGGACCATAAGTCACAATCGGGCAGCATAGGACAGAGCTTACCTGAACATAATTTGTCCATGAAGCTGCTTCCATTTACTGTTTCCTGTCTAAAAGGTGGCTGTAACTTTGATTGAAAGCTACACAAAAAAACATAACTATCAATAACAGAGCAGCAGAAGCAAACGGTACAAAGAAAGCTTTTGCTCAATTAAGTGGAAGCATTAAAAGCAGCCACTGTGCACGACCTTGAGAGCTAAAATAATATCCAGAAATATATTCAATTTACTCAAACAAGTTCTGAGGTGATTAATTAATTGATTAATGTTCCCCCAGTGTTGATGAATTGATGAATAATGTTAAATCCCATAAAGTAAAACCGTATAAAGTAAAAACTAGAATTACCAACTCTTGGTTATTTGCCTCTGCCAAACAGTCATGTTGCAGTTTACATCCATGTCTGTCCAAAATGTCATCACTTCATCCTTTCAACCTATTAGAGATTTATGTGAAATTGTCATAATAAGCAAATACATTCTTTAAATATGGCCATCAACATGTTTTGTGAGGTCACAGTGATCTTTGACCACCAAAATCTAAATCAGTTTATTCTTGAGTCCAAGTGGACGTTTGTGCCAAATTTGAATATATTCCCTCCGGACTGACGTACCACCCGAAAACATTAAGAACATGAAAAATGTTGGGCTTTGCTTCCACTTCTATGTTTCATATGTTTGAGGCTGCCCATTACGCTGGGTAGGAACTTACTGGTTTACAATACGGCTAAAGTGAGCTGGGCCAGGTGTCAGAAGAAAAAAAACACGGCACAGTCTCGTTCCACAGCCCTGCCAAAGCACAGCCACCAGGGAGTACTGGCAAAGACTGGCCGGATGGAGGGATGAACGGATGGAGGGAGGAATGGATGGGTAGATACAAAGGAAGAGAAGGGGGCTGGTCAATAAACACCTGAGGGCAGATACGCTGCCAACTGGCAGGGGGACAGAGAGAGACAGAGAAAGAGAGGCTTTAAGTGAAACAGAGATGAAATATAGGTGAAGGACAAAGAAGAACACAAAAGCTTTTCATTTAAAAAGGAGCAAAAATATCCTAAATGATTCTCTAAAACAGACAAATAGAAAGGAGGAATGGAAATCGGGAGTAAGTTTAGAGAAGAAGAAAAAATGAAGACATGCTGGACAAGGACAGCCTGTTCCAGAGGCTGTGGCACATATTAGCCTGTCTGTTATATTTCATATAACAATCTATAAATACAGTCCAAATAAAAATCCATGTATTTGAACTGTAGACGGTGATGCCAGCAAAAATATTCATGTATTTTTTGCATATTGACACTGAATATTTGAAACGGTTTAAATACTCATTTTCCTCAATACTCCACATTTCCCCTGCTCTCTCTTCTCAATCATCGATATTTGTCAGCGTATTCTATTGCAGTTAGAAATTCCTGTATCGTGACAACACTGTCCCAAACGCATTAGTAACTGGATGCTAAAAGACAAGAGAAGTATTTGAATTACAGGGAACTTGAATACAGGAAGTTACAGCAGGTTGTAGTTTGTGCTCAAGAAATGGGCACTGAATTTCTATTGAGTTTTTTACATTTTCCTGCAGAACCATCCAATAGTTTATTATCATGAACGTTTAAACACACAAAGTAAAAGTCGTATTTGGTGTCACAGTCATAAATTCTTCCTTGACCCAACATTTTATATCTGCATTCAACCTTCAATCTGGAAGAAATCCATCAGAGAACAAGGAAGCAATTTCTACACCAACACTCTGCTCAGTCGACCAGAATGCAATTCAGAGACAAGAGTTGTGCTTTGCGTAAGAGGCCTAATTCAACATTTTTCTTGACTGGAGAAACTCATTCTCCACTACACTTACTTTGCAATCCCTACTGCTACAGTACTGCTCTCTCTCCACCCACGTTTAACCCACAGCACAAGCGCAACATGTTCCTGCCTGTTCTGTGAAGGTTGTCAAAAGGCATTTGAGGAAATGTAGAAAATGACTAACTGAAGGAGAAATAAGATGAGATAGGTGGGAATATGAGGCGGTGGGTAGACTAGAAAAGAAAATAATAACACTCACTCATAAAATAATGGTGCAACAACGGTTCTGCAAGTGAAGTTTCTTTAAATAATGAACCAGCGACTGACTGTTCTGACAAAGACAAAGCTTGTTTGAGACTTGAGGGGGTCCTATTGGAGAAAGATCTGCTCCCGAGCTATTTTCTTTCAACTGCTTGGAATAAAGAGGCATCCTGCGTTGTGTAACTGTCGCATTGTGATCGGCTTGTAAGAGGTACAACGTGATATTTGAGGGTGCATATGTAATGCCTTTCTAATCAAGACCAGGAATGCAGACAAGCTCAAAAGGAGTGATGAGTTGACAGAAAACAAGATCACGTTTTTTCCTTGAACACTTTTTCGCTTGTGACACTAAAGTTAACCGGAGCTGGAACACTGGAGGAGACACTTGCTTGTGAAAGATCAGCATTGTATTTGGTCTCCCAGCATGATGGCAAGCAACGGTGACCGCGTTCATCTTGCCAATAAAGCTTGGCGAATTTGAATGTGACGAGCGTGGGTTGAGATTGGCACGGGGCGAGGGAGATTGTGCCCAGTGTGCTCGGGCACCGCCAGCTGTGCCAGCCTCCGAGTCCCACTACGGCTGAGCGAGCCAGCTTTATGGAGGGGGCCTGTATGTGTGTGTGTGTGTGTGTGTGTGTGTGTGTGATTCCACACTCCTCTACTTACTCTAATTGCTCTCAACAATAATCTCTGCCATCTCTTTTAGCTCCAACTTTATTTCTCTCTGGCTTGTTACCGGAACAGTTGCCGGTTTGAATCCTTGTAAGTGTAGTTCTGGAGACAGAGTGAGCGATGGAGCACTTAACCTCCGACAGCAGAGGGCTCCAGTTGTAACAGGCAACTTCACAGTGGATGTGTGCCGCAGTGATACATGATATCGAGGTGAAAACCAGGATGCTTTACTTTGAGAGAAAGAAGGTTAAACTAAATGATTTTGTGGCGACAGAAGAGTGCTGAGGCTCTGACCTTTACACTTCCTATGACTGATTGTTCAGAACATTGGCGATCCAGAAATTAAGGCTCCGCTGTTGCACTCAGGTTGCCCCTGGATAAATAAAAATGCTTTAAAAAATGTATTCAATGTGTGTGACATTTCGTACATAAATAGTGTGTGTAACTGTGTATGCAGTCCAAAATGATTTCCTCGTTCGCTCATTCACTATTTCCATAACAAACACTCAATTAGAGCTGTGAAGCTTAATCAAAAAATTAATGTTAACTATTTTAATCATTGATTGATCCTTTGTCTGCAAACATTATCATCATCAGCGTTTTTGCGTCATCACTGACGAGTGCAGTGCCGAGTTACTCTGATGTTCACATTTATCAAAAAAGTAGTGCGCATGCCATGGAGTGATTAGGGTCATGTCGTATACAATGCCTCACAGTTTGTGCGCTGCATGTGCATGGCTGCAGAGAACCCTCGTTTATTTTCCAAGAGTCAGAGGGTGTGTACATATCGCACACACACACACACACAAACAGACACACACACACAGACACACTGACACACACAACACACACACATACATACACACACAATCCTGGAGCTTATCTCTGTCCGCTGCTTTCTAATTGGACTGCTCTCCCCTCTGTGAACAGTTTAAGGTAAATATTTGTAGCCAACGACGCACTAATCACCCACTGATTGGGGTTGCAGGCACAGAGCTGTTCAATGAAAACAGCCATTGCTGCTTCCTCTCTTTCAACCCCCACACCTCCTCCTCTCTTTCCTCTCTCTCTCCGTGCAATCACCCGTCTTCATTCTCTATTCTGCTGCCTTTTTTTCCAACTTCCACAGTATATCTCTCTCTCGCTGTCCACTTGCTCTGTTTTCCCTCAGTGCACTTGGCCTTGCTCTCCTTCTCTGCCCTCCTTCTTATTCTCTCTCATTTCTTTCTCCTTCTTGCTCTATCTCTCTGCCCTGCTTCACTCCCAGACTCTCCCTCCTCCCTCCCTCTCTCTTCTTTTCTTGCTCAGTCTTGTTTTCCTCTCTCTCTCTCTCTCTCTCCTCTCTCTCCTCTCCCCCCCCCCCCCCCCCCCCCCCTCTGGGCAGCGAGCCAGCTCCTCTGCCCTGGCACCGAGCCAACTGCTCTCCTCCTCTTCGCCTCCTCCTCCCCTGCCTCCCTTCCTCTATCCCCCTTGCCTCTGATTGATGGCCCCTCTATTCTGGAAGGAGAGGAAGAGAAACAGAGAGAGAGGGAGGGAGTGGGAGAGGAAAGGGGAGCAGCAAAGCACACACGAACACTGAAACACACACACGGTCACACACACAAAAACACTAGGGGGCACACACACACGTGCACACAAGCACTCTAAGAATTGTGCACACAAATACAACTACACACACGCACACAAAAGCCACCACAAACAGTCAGACACACACACACACACACAAACAAAAGCAACAAGGGCACACAGAAAACCAAACCAAACAGAGCAGAGGAGAGCACACATACAAAGAGCTGTGTGCAGAGCAAGCAGCATGAGACCAACAAGCACACACATACGCAACCACGTACACACACACTCCCACTCACACACACTCACACACACACACACACACACACACAAATACACACTTCCTCAGACATATAAAGACACAGATTCAACCTTCAGTGTAACAATACAAGATAGGCAGCGGACCAGGCAGCAGAAACATTTATAATAAAAAATACAGACAGCTCACTTCAACTCCTCCAACACACACACACACACACACACACACACACACACACACACACACACACACACACACACACACACACACACACACACACACACACACACACACACTTACCCATTGGTGGGTTTCCATCACAGTTACCAACATGCACGAACAATGACTTCACACCAACACACCTGTATGAAAGGATACTATATTGCAGAGGTGTATGCACCATGCATACACCTCTGCAATATACATATACACATACTGTCTGTACACACAAACTCACACAGGGAAACTTTATAGGCTATGTGACAGTGACACAGAGAGAGAGAGAAAGAGAGAGAGACAGAGAGAGAGAGAGAGAGAGAGAGAGAGAGAGAGAGATCTAGTTGGTTGTAAAACTACAACCCCAACTGTGAGATTCCCGCTCTCTGGCTATATTATACACTCAGCTATTAGTCATATTCACACTGTGCCAGCTCACCAGCTTGCATCAACAGACTGCATACGGCTTCAAACTCATGTCGTCCGCAATGCAATCAGACACAATGTAGCCAGAGTAGCAAAGCTGAATGCAAAGGCATGCAAACAAACACCCACATTAGCGCGCGCACACACACACACACACACACACACACACACACACAGTTAAGTATCAGATTTTCTGTAACGCCTCAGGCAGTTCTTAATTTGGGCCTGTAGACACGGAGTCCTGGAAAATCCGATTTTTGCCCACATTAGTACTCATACTTCTTATGGCGTTCCTCTATGTCCTGGGGAATGCAGGTACTGTAGCTACTCACAATTCTAACAACAAAGCCAGAACATCCTCGTTGGAAATTGACTCTGAATGCCAAGAGGAGGAAAAAAAGACTAAACAAACTCCGTAAACGAAAGCATTTAACTTCATTTGCCCACTGCAGTGCAAATCAGACCAAGGGTACAGAAGGTACGATCTGTCATGACATTGCTCCTCCCCTCTTCATCATCACTAGCTATAAAATAACATTCTGGAAGTGGCAGTCCATATTATAATAATTACTCCTAAGACCATTAGAAGACATATTTTCAACTGGTCTTACAATAAAAATAATTAGACTATTAGTCTAGAGCCATGTAAGGCTATAACAGTGCTTTAAGGTATATACGTTAGCATCCCAATGCTAGAGGAAATACAGGAGAGCACCAAATTCATCAGGATACATTGTGTTCCCATGTCTTGTGGGAACCATGCATGTCTGGAAACAATCTTGTGCAAATCTGGTAGATGTTGAGATATCTGAGAAGATAGATGAAAACTTTGTCCTACGGATGGCGTTAGGGGAAAAGTCAGGGGAGAAGCCAAAGTAAGTAGGATTCATCCTCTGGGGACCACGGACGTATGTAAAAGATAGCACGGCAATTCGTCCAATGGTTGTTGAGATATTTGGTGGCGATAGTCTGATAGTGGTGGACCAAAAGACCAACAGACCAACACTGCTATTGTTGCTAGCTCGGCTGAAAAGCTTTTATCCTTTAACCATTATTCCAACTATAAATGAGAATTAGTATATTTTATTATTTAAAAAAAATGTACATTAAAATATGTTCCTCATGAATTTAGGCATACATTTGAATACAAAAATAGATTTCACATGTCAAGTGTAGCAGTTATGTAAAAAGGCCACATGCTGTGCCTGAGAATACTGGCACCTCATGTGCCCTAATTCAAGCTCTGGTCGCAGAACATGGTAGCACATGCAGCCGCTATCATATATATGTACACGTCCACCCACCCGCCCACGCACGCACGCACGCACGCACGCACGCACGCACGCACGCACGCACGCACGCACGCACGCACGCACGCACGCACGCACGCACGCACGCACGCACGCACGCACGCACGCACGCACACACACACACACACACACACACACACACACACACACACACACACACACACACACACACACACACACACACACACACACACACACACACACACACACACACACACACACACACACACACACACACACACACACACACTGTACACACACACACATACAGTCTGTGTAGCTACTCAGAGCTCCTCTGCCAGGGCAACAAAGCCATTACGCTAAAAGGCTAGCTCCCTGGGAATTTAATCACTCATTTTCACTCTCTTTCTTTTTTCCACTGTTTTTCCTTCCCTCAACTTATTTTCTATCATTCCTAAAGGGTTATATCACACTCTGTTCCCGCTCTCTCTTTCTCTTCGCCTCATTATTCACAAATGGGCTCTGTTACACATGTATGCACAGGCATACACACATGGTTTGAGGGAATGAGAGGGAGAGACATCAAAGCTGCAGACGCACACACACACACACACACACACACACACATGCACAGAGCACAGATGCTACAACATGTGCAGAGGGACTGCATAGACCAATCATTAGAGAGCGTAAACACATACCATAAACACACACCATAAACACAGACATGTACACAATTGACGAAGTCACTTGACCTCTCCAAAGCAGTGGTTGACCCACATATGCAGGTTAAAAAACACACAACTGTGGGATTATCGACTGACTGGGTGATGGGAGTAGCAGAGAGAAAAAAAACATGAGGCAGAGGGGATGGAAAGAGTGAGATTGAGAAAGAAAAAGGGGAAAGAGAGAGAAGCCCAATCCTATTACGAACCAAAGCGGTGAGTTGAAAATGAAGGCATCTCTCGCTTGCTCTTTTTCCCCTCACTTCTAGTACACACTCTCCTCCCTCCCAAATGAATTGAGGATTCAGGTCACAACTTCAGCCAAATATACCAACGCATGCACGCTCTCTCTCACGCTCACGCGCACTCGCACACGCACACATGTGCAAACAGAAATGCATTTTTAAAAAAAAGGCTAGACAGCTCGGGCTAATTAGACGGGAGGATAAGTGCGTGCACACACCCTTTTTTTATACAACACAAACAGAAAAACATTCTCTGTGATCTCCCTCTGCTGCTTGTACTCAGGCTTAATCGTCCTCAGTCCCTGTTTCTGTTTTATTCATTTATTTAGTTTATATCTTCACTTTGTTTGTCATTTTTCTCAGATTTTTTCCCCTTTTGTTTTCAGCTTGATTAACAGTTGTTCTCTTATATTTTAAATACTTCTATCGTGAAGAGTTGGATCCTTATCATAGTATTCATGGTATTCAGTTAAGCAAGCTTCATTTTCCTTTTTTTAAAGTAAAAAAACATACATTAAAGAACTAAACAATACACACACAGCTTTTATTTTTTATTGTATCGCTCCTAAAATTGCCAGTAATGCCAGCATTGTTTGCTAAATAACATGAACTATCACATAAAGGAGAGTGCGAAGGAAAGACTGGGCTACTCACTCTTGTCTGTCACACAAAAGCACACACACACACTCACACACACACACACACACTCACACACCCTCAGCCAATGTGTGGTGGTGAAATGAAAGGAGGGAGCAGGAAGGAAGGACAACCAGCTGCCTCATCTGTCCTCAGGAGTCCACGGGGGAAACAGTCTGGCTGCCGAGCATCCTGACTATCAAACACAGCCTCCATAATATCCTGCCTGGTCTGTGAACCACGTTGTCTTTATATCTGGTATGCTGATACAGTCTGCAAAGTATATATATATGCTAACACTGTTTTTTATGATATCCTGTCAAAAGTGTGTGAACCTAGCATATGTATGGCAGTTGGTATAAAGAAAGTATAAGCTATTGCTGGAATGTGAACACAACTTCCATGACATCCTGATTAGTATCATATTAGTGGAGTTCAGGACCCGAAGTGTTACACGCCGACTGTAGAGAAGCTGGTTTAAGTAAGAAGCCTGGCCACCAAGCACATTGCTAAATGTATATTATTTAAGTACTCTGTTGGTGTTTGGCTTACTTCCGAGTCGGTAGGTTTTAGGGTTTTAACTCACACCGTAATTATCCTAAATGGCTCAAAATTAGGAACCAGCTACAAGCTCAAGGACAGAATGACACCTCTCAGTAATGGGATGCTCTCTCTCACCACTGAGACCGTTTATTATTTCTTTGCTTTAAAAAGAATATTCCTTTTTCTGGATCATAGTTGCTAGCCTGAACTATTATAAAAAATTCCATTGTGACCCAGCTTTCAACTGCACATGCCCCTCCAGGTTCTTACTGTCTCATCTCTAA
Organism: Pholis gunnellus; assembly: GCF_910591455.1. Taxonomy (NCBI): domain Eukaryota; kingdom Metazoa; phylum Chordata; class Actinopteri; order Perciformes; family Pholidae; genus Pholis; species Pholis gunnellus. The sequence goes on from NC_136530.1 coordinate 7,577,843, forward strand.
TTATGCACCCTCGCTGCCCAGTAGCCTTGTTGCCTATAACGCTGTAACAGGCTTCTAAAATGCAAACAAATTCCAGCATCCCAGCCGCTTCCGAACATTGAGAATTTCTCCTGCAAACATGTATTGGTGTCACAGCTCAAGGTGTAACCTTATGTAAAAAGCACAATTTGTGTGAAGGATTTCAACCTTTGAGTCCACAGTACTCCAATCAGCAACCACCCAGGCTTGACTCAGATGGGCCGCTACTTTGTACCTTGAGATATCGATTTCTAAATAAATCAGGGAGACATTTTTACGCACTTAAAAGCTGTAATCATTGTACATGCATAATCATAATGTTTTAACAACACCAAGTCCTCCAAATAGGAGTTTCCAGTAATATGATTGTGTAGTGACTGTTAAAGATGCAACATTAGCTAAAGCCATGTGTTTTTTATGCATTGCAGGTAAAAATAAGGCACTGATATGTGGTGCTTCTGAGATGACATGGGTATGATGTTCCCACAGTAGCAGTGTAAGGATGAACCTTTACATTTATTTTTTGTGATGCACTGTCAGAACCCAGTCATTTAGAAACACTTACCTATGCTGTTATTGAAATGCTGCCACAGTAGTTTCCCTGCTGGCCCCAGGAGTCTACTGGGGGACACTCTACCAGCAAAGAAATAATGCACCCTTCTGCTAAAATCACCCATTTCCTTCTGATACTGTGATGATGTACAGTATATGGGAACATGTCAAAACACACATTTCACTCGCAGATAGAAGAAAGAGATGTGTTACCAATCACAGCGCCAAAGTAATTTCAGTTTGCAAGGCCAGCAAGCAGAACAGTGTGCATCATCACACCTGTACAGACAAACTAGAGTGTCCCTGTGAAAGACATAGCTCACAGTCAAAACTCTCCTTATGAACATCTTATTGGCCAGCTGTGTTCAACTGCCATGACAGAGATATTCATTTCCATAATTCTGTTGATATTTAGTATGTAGTACTCAAGTAGCACTACTCTTAGGCAAGCAGCTGAGATGTTTTACTTATCCGACAGCAAAAAATGACTTGTCCAAAATGGAAAATATAGGCCTGGCTGCTAACAAACAGCTAACGTTAACTAGCTTTCCACCTGCCCATTTCAATGCAGATTTGTTGTTCACAATGCTTTATCAGGGATCAGGCAAATAAAAAGCATTAATGACGTTCTCCTGAATGCATATTCTTACTGAATATCGGTGTCAGATCGATCGGGGCATCCCTAATACTACGACTGCATGAGGCATTCTACTTGTCCGCACACAGAGTTTACTTGCACTTGGCAAGCCTTAATGTCAAGCCCAGTGCGCACTTCAGCATACTGGAAGAAAAAACCCAGACTTGACTCGTGCTGGCGGGTCCAAACTATGTCCAGTCTAATCAGATCTGGGCTCCAGTTCAAATTCTGCAAGATCTCTGAGTCAATACGTCCATTAAATGAGTGGATCACATTAGATCATGGTGCATTACAAGCATCATCATCATTTTTTGGGTGTGTTCGAGTCAAACACAATTTGGATCAGGTCCAACTATCATCTGATGTTTTATCTATCCTTAGGTCTCTTTTTCTTTAAGTTCTTTCTCAAGATTACTTTTATGCACATCTGGTATGTTTCCAATCATTTTGGGCCTGTGAAGACTTCTACCAGAAAATGACACCAAACAAATGCACGTTGGTCCTAGATAAGAAAGTACAGCTGCTGTTGAGTACTGCTGCGGTTACATCTTGCTACCACTGAGCAGTTGTGGGCTCTGTGCTTTACCTAATGGCCCTTTGAAGTTAGCGGATCATGGAAGGAAAGGCATATCTCATTCACTTCCTGCCTTTCATATTTTTCCAGGCTGCACTGGTCACAAGCTTTTGGGCTGCCCCCACCTTCTGCTGGACGCGAACCCAACAAAGCCTCTATTCTTCTTCCCCCTCCCGCCATCATCCTGTTATCCTGCTGCTAGAATCAGCCGTCAATACAAAACCTGCTTCGATCCATTCACTGAACACCTTACAACAACACATGCAGCACATCATCATATCTAGGAGCTGTCCTTGGCCAACGGCTGTGAGCCCACAGTATATCACTGAATTACAAAGTCACTGCATATACATGTGATGCATAGCGGGAGACGCAGGCAATAACTAGTCAGGCCCCAGAAGTGCTATATCAATGAATATAGAACAACCACAGAGAGCAGTGTAAAGTCCTTATAGCCTCCCTAGCTCCTCCAGGGGATACAGCTAGTGTATATATATATATATATATATATATATATGATAATGGAAGTGAACCAAGTGAGATAATGTGACGGCGTGTGCGCACATGTGTGTGTGTATCTTATACAGCTTAAGAGGTGGAGGGGGGAGATGTTATCTTTCAGATACAATCATCTGAGAAGGAGGAAAGCAGAGAGAGGAAGAAAAGAAGGGAGAGAAATGCAAAGGGAGCGAGGAAGATCAAGATAGCGAAAGAGAACTGAGGGCGGGGGTGAAGATAGAGAGCGAGTGTGAAATCTAAAGAGAGAGAGAGATGAAAAAAAAAAAAAGAGAGGCTAAAAGGAAGGCTAGGAAGGAACGGGATGACTGTTACAGCTCAATTAATGCCGGGACACGAGATGGCCCTACCACTGATAATGACAGAGCGTGCAATAGAGAAAGAGACGGAGAGGGGAGAGAGGCAATAGCACTGATCTCGACAGGATGTTAGGAGGAAGCTGGAGGGGGGAGAGAGAGGAGGAGGAGGAGGAGGAGGAGGAGGAGAGGAAATAAGAGCAGATACTGTTAAATCTATTCATGATTCATTATTTCTCACTGCGGCTCAAAGCTCCCCTCCCTCTACCGATGTCTCTCTCTATCTCCCTCTTTCTCCGACTGCCCTCCCCCTTTTCTTTCCCACTCTCCCTCCGTTGCTTTCCTTTTCTTGGCCCCAATTTTCATCTCCATCTCTTCTTTTTTTTTCCTCGCCCCTCATCTGTTCTGAGATCTTTATCTGTCTCTTCTATCCATCCTTCCTGTTTACCCTCTCCTCTTTCATCCCTTCAATGAATCTCTCTATCTCCTCTTTTCCTCATGCGCTCACACTTTTTCAAACATTAGTTCTCGCCGCCATCTCTCACATTTTCCCCGTTTCTCTATCTCCCTTTTTCTCGACCGTATCCTCTCTTCTTCAAAGTCCTAATTTTCTTTAATTATCGTACACTTACTTTTTTTTTTAAATCATCCCACTCACTTCACTTTAACAACCTTGATTCTATAACCTCTTCTTTTGTGCTTTTCAATCAGTGTCTCTTTTTGACTCATTTGTTTTTTATACCTTCATTTTCTATTCTATCACGCTCTCTTCCTGCTTCTTTCTATTCTTTCTGTCAATTTCCGCTTCTCTGTTTCTGTCTCGAGCTGTAATACAGTAAGTTCTCTATTACTATCTGCCTCATATTTCCCTGTTAAACCTTTTTACCAGCTCTCTTATTTTTCTCTCTGAATCACTTTTTTCACATTATACTTTTTTTCCTCTCTCTCATATCCGCCCGCTCACTCTTCTCATAGCCTTGTTCTCTGGTTCCTGACACCGGGCCTCCCCCTCTTCATTTATTTCTCTCACTTTTTACTCTCATTCGCCTGACTGTAGCTCTTTGGTCTCCTTCTGTCATCCAAACCTCCTTCCCTTTCTCCCCCCTCTCTCGACCGTCTCTTATTTTCCACACTCTCCCCTTCTTGGCCTCCCTCTGTCATCTTCCCCACCTATCCCCCTCTTCCTTCTCCTCTGTCCATCTCTCAGAGATGCAGCCAGCACCCCAGTCCATTTCTTCTTTTTGGCGACAAGAGGCGGGTCCAGTTCTGCCTGGCTTTGTTGCCAGCCAGCCCTCTCTCTCTCTCGCTCTCTCTCTCTCTCTCTCTCTCTCTCTCTCGCTATGTCTACACCTTTCTCTTATCTTAACTAAAGTATAACTTTTCTGCATTTTGCTTTGAAGGTTAAGGTCAACGAAACTTAAAAAAAGATAGTGCTTTAGTAGCATATTAGAATTTTGGTCATTGTGATCAAAATGGTAATTCTTTTTACTATCTAAAAGTCCCAATTATATTTTTTTTCAGAGAAGAACAAAATTGCATTTACTGTATTAGTGTGTCAGGTTGTTTTAGGTATTATCATCTAAATATTAAATTTCCCTTGTGCACCATTTTATGGTAATTGTGAACTGACATCATTTTACAAAATACCGCAGCACTACAATTTCACTCTTGCTTGAAATACAGTAAAATAAATAAATTAATCCTGAGTGTTTCTGTACTGTAGTTCAACCGCATGCAATGACTTGTAAAACAATACTTTCAAAGTAGTTTTACAACACAACATTTGGTCTCTTTATTCAACAGTCTCTCTCTCTCTCATTTTGTCTGCCTGTCTCTCTCCCCCTTCTTCTGATTATTGCTCTGTCGATAGTTGTGTCTGCTGTGGGGTTTATGGAATCAATCTACCCCATCCATCAGTCCGTTTTATTGTGCACACGCGTCTTTTTTTCCCGCTGAGGTTTCCTGCTTTCAAATGTGGTTCACGTCTTTGGTCCATGAGACCAGGACTGAACTTGGATTTTGGAAGAATGCAGAATAAATCATGAGGAGCAGAGGGGAGACTTTCAAACAATTCCAGTTTCAAACACAACATTTTAAGTTCAACTTGAAGCAGAACATGAAGGCAATCAGGAGCTATAAAGGGTTACGCTGACATGTTCCTGACACAGAGATCTGCATATCTTGTTCGTATTAAAATTAAACACTACCTCACATCAAGGTGTCACTAGCTATGTTACATAATCTGTTCCAAATGTAATGGTTAGTATTCATCTTCAATCATGCAAAGTGTGGCAGACAAGCAGATGTTCTCTGGTACACATTGAATGCTCTCACCTATACCTACAGATGGTGCCTCAGATATTATAATCATAATTGTTTGCATACTTGTATGACAGCAACGACCCATCCTTCTCTTAAAGCTCAAAGCTGACATGAAATTGAGATCCAAGCAGATTTATACAGCAACCAATGGAATTCTAACAAGGTGATCGAACGTGTGTTATAGTGTTTTGTGGAGTTTCAATGTGCTAGTTTGCTTCTGTTACAGCAAAGGTTTTTGGACAGGATCTCTCTTATTCCCATCACAAATTAAATATTGAGAAACAAAACCATCTTTCAACCAATAGCAGCAACTTTAGAGACAAAGAAGGCACATCTGCAAAATTCTTCTATAATATAAGAAAGAGAGGCTTTGTGTCCTTGGGGAAACTGGTTTTTGTTGCAGTGTTGCTGAAAACACAGCTTCACCTGAACACAACATGTTACCATAAACACAGGATATGGATTCAGATTAAATATAGCTGATGCAGGTCATTAAAAATACGCCCTGATTGGCTCTTAAACTCATCTTGCATCATTCCCAACATCAGCCAGTACACTGCACTGCAAGTATATGGACAGAAGCCCACTGTTTAATGTCTTCGTGCTATAATTACCTTGATCGTGAAACGACACAATGATTAGAAGTTAAAGTGCAGAGGCTTTCATTTGAGGGCGTTTTTAGAAATTGTTTCAAACAACGAGCTGGTGGTAAAAATCCATCCCCTCTACTCTTCCATGACAGTGCCTGAGTCCACCGCAGAGTTAGCATGACAGTTAGACAGATTAAGAGCGAGGGAGACACAGGCAGCCACCTTAAAGGACTGGATAATGAGTCTGTCTATCTGTGTGTAGGTCTGTAAACACAGCAGAACAGATCTCAAGTCTGCTGTCTGTCTGTCTCTGTCTGTCTGTCTGTCTGTCTGTTTGCTTTTTTATCCATCTGTCTGGACATGTATCTGCCTGTCTGCTATTTGACTGTCCCCCCCTTTTTCCTGCAGTGTGACCCAGACAGCAAATTAGTAGCAAGTGGGGACTGACGAGCAGTCGCCGACTCCTGAGAGCACACACTGCTCCTCACGTCTTCTTCCAAGAGTACCGGATCTCAGTGGGGATAAATGGAAACGACACACAATCGACACTGACCTTCTTTTAATGCCTTTGAGCTGGCATGTGGTTTTTCACATTGCTTAGAAGAACCGGCGAGCGATTTCACACACCAGTCCTATCCATCCCATGCTGTCGATAATAAGCCTCGTCGACATCTAGTGTCAGTTAACCCCGAGTCTGTCGCCATCAGTTCTGGTAAACATACATTTGCCATTGCTATGGTTACAGCCTGTACCAGCCATCTTAATGGCATTATTATTCCCTAATTCTCACATCAGCAGCCATCGCTTGTTCTGCTTGATAATAGCTCACAAATAAACATTAAGTCAGCAGGGACATCATAATTGTGCAGGAAACACACTCTGCTGGTTTCGTGCAACAGTTCTTGAGTTTGTATTCCATACGGAGGCATGGAGAGGTAAACTACGGTGTTGAGCAGTGACCCCTGATTAAAACTAATAAAATCAGCCATCCATAGCAGTGTTGAAACCACTTGTTGCTCTTGCTGATTCATTATGAGTCTACCAAATAAAAGACAGAAAAAAACAGATCCTTCCTTAACAAGAAAACGTTATTCTTTTGCCCTGTTGTTGTACTAGTACTAGTGGTTTTGTGTTCTATTTTGCAATGGTGTCAGTATTATTTATTTTACACTTAATTCTTATTGTATTGTTCATATATGTTTGTTTTTTATTCTATCGTTTTTTTCCATTCATCTGTAATCTTTAATGAAACTTTGGCACAAAAATGTCCTTCGAGATTAAAAAAGTTCTATCTTATCTTACAAAGATGAGTCACTACTTTTTTCCCTGCTCTTCATCTTTACACAAGAATTTCAGCTGGAACAGATCCTTCTTCTGTTTTGCCAATACAGTATCTACAGAGAAACCAGGAAAAGTATAAACTCATGCACAATGTGAACTAATGCAAGACAACCCTAATGCACTAAATAAATTGAATAATTTGACGTAGCCTACTTTTTTTACACATTTAGAATAACACAAGGGTCATGTATTAGATATATATTAGACAGGTATTAAACATATTTGTAGGTATAAATTAGATTAGAACAAATTATAAACTATGATGTTGTAGGATTAAAAATACATATATCATCACCAAATTACAGTTTGTAGTTTCTGTGTTGACCAAATGCTACGTTACATTGTGAAGCTATACTTTGTATAGAAAGCTGTTTGTCATAATACGGTCACTTTATTGACGTATATGGAGGTCACTTTGTGAACAAAATATAAATGAGGACCCAGAAAATATAGTAAAAATCCACCCACACAAAATGACACAGAATGTTTGTGTGTGTGAAATAACACATTCACCTCCTCCCGCCTACTCAAAAAATGCAACTTCTACACGGAAAGATACGCACACACACAACCTCCAACCAAGTACACCAGCAGCGTGCAGAGACTGAAAAAAGCCCACACAAAAACACAGAGTACAGTCTTACGTACCTGTTTGTGCATCTCAATGTTGAGACCGTAGGACATCTCGTAGTACTGTGGAGACACAGATGACAGAGCTTCGTTAGCATTTCATACACAGCGTACATTAACATTCAGTCTTACACAATATCTCCCATTCAACAGCTGTTGCTCAGTGTAGCTGCATATGCTGCTGTTTGTCAGCGTGGTTTTAATGAAAGCAAGAAAAGAGAATGAAAAGATGGGGGCGGGAGAGAAAGTGAGTGTGTGCGCGTGTAGTAAAAACAAGTTTGTGTGTGTCTGTGTGTAGATAATGAGGTATTTATGTCTCTGTGTGAGTTATGTGCGATCACTGTCTCAGCAGGATTTTGTCTATGCAAGGCAGCCAAATGAGCATGACTGTGTGTGTGTGTGTGTGTGTGTGTGTGTGTGTGTACGCTGAAAGTTGTAGTTCCTGCATGTGTTTGTGTGCCTATGAAGACCTGCAGTATGTATGGTGTCCATCATAATAATGAGACTCTGTCAGTGCTTACTGAGACCACTGTGCACTGTGTACCTGTGTCTAAATGTGTGTCTGTACAGTGTGTGTGTGTGTGTGTGTGTGTGTGTGTGATTGATT